>NC_085136.1:104918419-105109048 GCF_035046485.1 Aedes albopictus
ATCTGGTCCGTTGTCGACCGGCCGTCGATGAAGCCGGCTTGATAACTTCCCACGAACTCATTTGTTTTAGGTGACAGACGACGGAAGATGATCTGGGATAGCACTTTGTAGGCAGCATTCAAAATAGTGATCGCCCTGAAGTTCTCACATTCCAAATGGTCGCCTTTCTTGTGAATGGGGCAGATTACCCCTTCCTTCCACACCTCCGGTAGCTGTTCGGTTTCCCAGATCCTGACTATCAGCCGATGCAGACAGGTGGCCAACTTTTCTGGGCCCATCTTGATGAGTTCAGCTGCGATACCATCCTTACCAACTGCTTTGTTGGTTTTGAGCTGGTGAATGGCATCCTTAACTTCCCTCAGCGTGGGAGTTGGTTCAATTCCGTCCTCCGCTGTACTGGCGTCGTCGCTCCTTCCGTTGCCGTGGGCTCCCGTGCCTACGTTCTCCACGCCGTTCAGGTGCTGATCGAAGTGCTGCTTCCACCTTTCGATCACCTCACGTCCGTCCGTCAAGAGGCCTCCGTCTTTATCCCTGCATATTTCGGCTCGCGGCACGAAGCCGTTGCGGGATGCGTTGAGTTTCTGATAGAACTTCCGTGTTTCTTGGGAACGGCACAGCAGTTCCATTTCTTCACACTCCGCTTCTTCCAGGCGGCGCTTTTTCTCCCGAAAGAGGCGGGTCTGCTGTTTCCGCTTCTGTTTGTAACGTTCCACGTTCTGTCGAGTCCCTTGCTGCAGCATTACCGCCCTCGCTGCGTTCTTCTCCTCCAAAACCGTTCTGCACTCTTCGTCGAACCATTCGTTTCGTCGATTCCGTTCCACGTACCCGATGGTGCTCTCGGCTGCGTCGTTGATGGCTGCTTTCACTGTACTCCAGCAGTCCTCTAGAGGGGCCTCATCGAGCTCGCCCTCGTCTGGCAACGCGGCTTCGAGATTCTGCGCGTATGCTGAGGCGACATCCGGTTGCTTCAGTCGCTCTAGGTTGTACCGTGGCGGTCGCCGGTACCGTACATTGTTGATGACGGAGAGTTTTGGGCGCAGTTTGACCATCACCAGATAGTGGTC
This sequence comes from Aedes albopictus, assembly GCF_035046485.1. NCBI lineage: Eukaryota > Metazoa > Arthropoda > Insecta > Diptera > Culicidae > Aedes > Aedes albopictus. Next base: position 104,919,484 of record NC_085136.1, read on the forward strand.
GGAGTCGATATTGGCGCCACGATAGGTCCTGACGTCGATAATGTCGGAGAAGTGCCGTCCGTCAATCAGAACGTGGTCGATTTGAGATTCCGTCTGCTGTGGTGATCTCCAGGTGTAACGATAAGGGAGGCTGTGTTGGAAAAAGGTGCTACGTATGGCCATATTTTTGGAGGCGGCGAAATCAATGAGTCGTAGGCCGTTTTCGTTCGTTTGCTGGTGGGCGCTAAACTTACCAATCGTCGGTCTGAATTCCTCCTCCTGGCCTACCTGAGCGTTCAAATCTCCTATGATGATCTTGACGTCGTGGCTTGGGCAGCGGTCGTACTCGCGTTCGAGCTGCGCGTAAAATGCGTCCTTGTCATCATCAGTACTTCCGGAGTGTGGGCTGTGCACGTTTATTATGCTGAAGTTGAAGAATCGGCCCTTGATCCTCAACCTGCACATTCTTTCGTCGATCGGCCACCAACCGATCACGCGCCTCTGCATATCACCCATCACGATGAAAGCTGTTCCCAGCTCGCGTGTGTTGCCGCAGCTCTGGTAGATGGTATGATTACCTCTAAACGTTCGCACCATGGATCCTGTCCAACACACCTCCTGCAGCGCTACGATGCCGAACCCGCGGTCCTTCAGTAGATCGGCGAGTATGCGGGTGCTCCCAATGAAGTTGAGAGATCGGCAGTTCCACGTACCGAGTTTCCAATCGCAAGTCCTTTTTGTTCGCTGGGGTCGTTGCCGTTGGTCTCGGTTCGTATTATTCTGTTGCTGATTTTCCGTTACAATGGGTTTTTACGGCTGGCTCGTAGGGCCTGACACCAACCCCCTACTTTCCGGAGGACCATAGTGCACAGTTGAGCTTAGAGTCCTTCCCTGGCACTCGGACGTAGATCAGCCGCCCCTAACATGGGGATCAGACGCTGTTGTGAGCCGCTCCTCCTGGAGAACAGACGCTCAGGTTTGCCGAAGCAAACCCCCCCTTCCCTGTCAGCCTACGACCAAAGGTCCCACCGGGGTTGGTTACCCGATCTTCCCTAAGGTTGCTCATAGTTTCCGGCCGGTACCGCGTGGAGGTAGGGATAGGAGTTGCTGGGCAGAGGCTAGTGGATCACAATGGGATCTGAATTGCGCAGCATACCCAGCCTTTACCGTGCCGAGTGAAAGACGGATATCGCCATCATATCGGACCCATACCGAGTACCCGCCGGTAACGGCAACTGGGTCTTGGATGGGACCAGGAAAATGGCGGCGATATGGACGACGGGTAAATACCCCGTGCAGGAGTTGGAGTCTACTACCTATGAACAGAGATGGAAACACTCTCATCGTGAATCAACTCGCGAGTGTAAAACCAACAAACGGTTTACTCACGGTGCCGAGAGTATGCCGTGTGTGAGTTTATTCGCACCCGCTTGCTTCACGAGTATAAAGCAAAACAAAAACAAAAACACTCACGAGTTTTTATTCGCGAAGAACAAGTGGAGATGCGGGAATTGTATTTAAGTGCAATTTTAATAGCAAAACAAGTAATTATCCATCAGATAGTAGTGTGTTGTGCTTTATTGTTCCTGAAAAGTAAATCAGTCGGCCGTGTAAATACTTGAAAAATGTTCAGAGCTGCTTCGCGAATCAATCACGAGTGCGACCAGCTTCGTTAGCTCGCGCGCGAGTGAAGGAAGTGCGGATATATTCTGGCTTCTGTTGTTCACGAGTAGGATAGCTTTGCGTTTGTGTCTGCTCAGCTGCATTCCTCACTGTTTTCCATCACTGCCTATGAAGGCTTCGTGGTCGCCAAAGTAAACGGGGTCTTCTTCTGTAGCTGTTATGCGCCTCCGCGGTGGCCGATCGAGCAGTTCACGCAAATGCTGGACCGCTTAACGACCGTGCTAACAGGGCGAAGGCCGGTGGTAATAGCGGGTGACTTTAATGCCTGGGCCGTGGAATGGGGAAGCCGTTTCACGAACCAGCGGGGTCAGATCCTGCTAGAAACACTGGCCATCTTAGATGTCGACTTGGCTAACGTCGGTACCAAGAGTACCTATAGTCGAAAGGGAGCGGAATCAATTATTGACGTGACCTTTTGTAGTCCTGGCCTAACAAGTAGTCCGAACTGGAGAGTAGATGATGGCTACACTCACAGCGATCACCTGGCGGTTCTCTACAGTATCGACTACAACAACAGCAGACAGCGGATAGAAGAAGAGGCGGCTAGGCCAAGGCCAAGCCCTCGTAGGTGGAAGACATCATACTTCGACGAAGAGGTATTTAGGGAAGCGCTCCGCCGTGAGCGAAACTTACTCGGTTTAGACGGCGACGAGCTGGTAGCGGTGCTCTCACGTGCGTGTGATGCGACCATGCCTAGGCGAGTCCACCCTAGAAATGGGAGGCCACCGGCTTACTGGTGGACCGACGCGATTGCGGACCTGCGCCGCGCCTGCCTACGGGCTAGGCGGCGGATGCAGCGAGCACGATCAGAGGAAGAGCGAAACGAACGGCGGGTGGTGTTCGCCGCTGCAAAAGCCGCGCTCAAGATCGAGATAAGAGCAAGCAAAAAGGCCTGCTTTGAGGGTCTCTGTCAGAGTGCCAATACGAACCCGTGGGGTGATGCCTACAGGATTGTTATGGCCTAGACAAGAGGTGTGATGGCTCCTACAGAGCAATCTCCAGAGATGTTGGAGGGGATCATTGGAGGACTTTTTCCGCGTCATGATCCTAGTCCTTGGCCTCCTTTCGTAGGACAGCCGGGGACTGGGGCTGGCGATGAGGAGAGGGTCACCGATGTGGAACTTGTGGGGATAGCTAAGTCCCTTAGCGTAGGTAAGGCCCCAGGTCCGGACGGAGTTCCGAACCTGGCCTTAAAAGTAGCTATTGCAGAGGCTCCAGAGATGTTCAGATCTGCTATGCAGAAATGCCTGGAAGAGGGAGTTTTCCCAGAAACTTGGAAGAGGCAGAGCCTGGTACTATTGCCAAAGGCGGGGAAACCACCCGGAGACCCGTCGGCATATAGACCAATATGCTTGATTGACACGGCGGGGAAGGTGCTCGAAAAGATCATCCTCAATAGAATGTTGAGGTTCACCGAGGGCGAAAATGGTCTTTCGAGCAACCAGTATGGCTTCCGGAAGGGGAGGTCCACCGTAGACGCTATCTTGTCGGTTACAAAAACCGCCGAGAAAGCACTCGAGCCTAAGAGGAGGGGAATTCGCTTTTGCGCGGTGTTGACTCTGGATGTAAGGAATGCGTTTAATAGCGCCAGCTGGTCTGCTATTGCCGATGCGCTCTTGCGTCTGGGGATACCGGAGTACCTGTACAAGATTCTCGGAAGTTACTTTCAGAATCGTGTACTAGTCTACGACACGGAGGTGGGTCGGAAGTGCTTTCACATAACCTCAGGAGTCCCGCAAGGTTCCATCCTGGGTCCGGTGTTATGGAATGTCATGTACGACGAGGTGTTGAGGTTAGAGTACCCAGTGGGAGTGGAGATTGTCGGATTTGCCGACGACATTACGCTCGAAGTCACTCTTTGGCGAGCGTTCGTGTGAGACAGTCGCAACTTTTCGTTCGTCCGGTTTGTCTCCAGATATTCCCAGTTCGGTAGCTAATTTCCAAAGCGCTAGTTTTCCGAGTGATCAAGTGTTTAAGTGGTTATCCCTAGTGGGACGAGTGCGGTTGGCTAGGCCACTATTTTTGCCGCAAAAGTTCAGTTAGTTTGAGAAAATTTCACGTTTTTATTGTATCACGTGGCGGATTGATCGATTATCGAGCACAGCAGTGCAGCACCCCCCGCATACCACGCCGCTCGCGCGGCCGTGATCGGGTTCTTCCAGTGAGTACCCAAGCTCATCGTCGTCGACAGCAGCAGCCCACCGAGAGAAGAGCAGAGAGCGTGACGGGCGCTCAGCAGCAGCTCGCCTCTTCCCAGTGCGGGCGATCCGATCGCTGTCGTCGTCGAGCCTGTGGCTATACAGAGTGCACAAAGATAAGTACATAAAGTTACCCTTCGTTGTTCCCCCTCTCCACTGACTCTTTGATTAGATTTAATTTGGTATATAAGCATTTTTTTTCTCACTTTTCCTGTAGCGTTATTTTTGTCCCTTGTTTTTCGATTATTCCTCGTCCCCGTGATAGTGTTAATTTTTGAGTGCCCCGTGGTGGTAGTTAACTACCACAATGGGCGATGATGAAGATGGCGGGGGTACGTCGTACCGCATTAACGAAGCTACATTATTGGCATCGGATTGCTCGAGCCAACATGGCGATGTAAATGCTAATCCCTTTGTCTCCCTTCACCCTGACGCTTCTGCAATGGACACCAACAGTAAATCTGTTTCGACGTCCCCCCGCCTCAAGGCCTACCCACCCGACTTTGGCGGGCCATATGTTGTTTTCTTCCGACCCAAAGGCAAACGTTTGAACACCGTTCAGATTAGCAAGGACTTGACAAAGCGGTTTTCTTCTGTTATCGCCATTGACATGGTTGGTACAGGAAAGCTTCGGGTTTCGGTTGGTGACCGAAAGCAGGCTAATGAGATTGTGGCCTATGAGCTCTTCACACTTGAATATTTCGTTTACATTCCAAGCCATCAGGTCGAGATCTCGGGGAAGGTCGCCGAGGGATCTTTGACCTGCGAAACGATCATGCAAGGCTGTGGTCGCTTCAAGAACCCTTCTCTTCCTCCTGTCCAGATACTGGACTGCCGGCAACTGCATTCGGTCTGCCAGGAGGGCGAGAAAAAGGTTTACACACCATCGGATGAGTTTTGTGTGACCTTCTCCGGATCAGCATTACCAGACCTGCTGGTGATTGGCAAACTTCGGCTACCTGTGCGGCTGTATGTACCAAAGGTTATGAACTGCACCAATTGCAAGCAGCTGGGCCACACTGCCCAGTACTGCGGCAACAAACCTCGCTGTGCAACATGCGGGGAGAGACATGTGGACGGTGCGTGTAAAACGCCGCCCAAGTGTGTTTATTGTGGCAGTGATCGTCCACATGATCTCAATGTCTGCCCGAAGTACATACAGCAAAAACAACATCAAAAACGGTCGTTGTAGCAGCGTTCAAGGCGAAGCTACGCCGAGATGCTGAAGAAAGCTGCTCCGGTCGTTGAATCACGCAACATCTACTCGTCTTTGTCTCTCGATGATCAGGGCTCTGACTCTGAGGTTGGAGACGGGGTTCCCTTTGTTTTCAAAGGTGAAACGAGGAAACGGATGAGGCTCCAGAGACCAACCAAAAAACCTCGGAATCTGCCTAGCAGTGACCCCCAACCCACCGTGACAAATTCTAGGAGTGTTAAGAAAGGCACCAAACGTTCACCTCCTGGATTCAAAATCCAAGATGAACGGGACTTTCCTTCGCTCCCAGGAACATCAAAAATCCCAGATGTTCCAATTTTTTCGACTTCTCAGCCAGAGGGACAGCATTCAGAGAACCAGGAACAACCCCTTGGTGCTCCGATGTTTACGCTGTCTGGCATCGTAGACATCATTCTGAACTTCTTCAATGCTCCCGACTCAGTGAAGAACATTATTAAAGGACTTCTTCCTTGTGTGTCCCCTCTTTTGAAGCAGCTGGCTTCTAAAATGCCTCTTCTTGCGACAATCGTATCTTTCGATGGCTAATTTAACCACCGAGGTCGAAGATATGATTTCTGTGCTACACTGGAACTGTCGTAGTATAGTACCGAAATTAGACGTTTTTAAATTTTTACTTAGCAATTTACAATGCGATGTTTTTGCGCTCTCCGAAACATGGCTGACACCTGATGTGACCCTACCTTTTACCGATTTCAATATCATCCGCCTTGATCGATCCGACTCGTATGGAGGGGTGCTTTTAGGGATCAAAAAGCAGCACTCATTTTATAGAGTCGATTTACACCCGATGACAGGCATTGAAGCCGTCGCATGTGCAGTGACTATCCGGGGGAGAAGCCTAAGTTTCGCCTCCATTTATCTTCCACCGAGAACTGCGATATCTCGCAGAGATCTCGCTCACATCTGCTCGGTTATGCCTGAGCCACGACTGCTGATGGGAGATTTTAACTCCCATGGTACAGGCTGGGGGGAACTGTACGATGATAGCCGTTCATCTTTGATATATGACCTCTGCGACGACTTCAACATGACAATTTTGAACACTGGGGAAGTTACGCGAGTGGCACCTCCAGCTAAAGATGGCAGTCCTAGAGACAGCCGATTAGACCTCTCAATCTGTTCGAGCTCACTATCGCTGGAGTGCACATGGAGGGTTATCCAGGATCCCCATGGTAGTGATCATCTGCCGATCGTTGTTTCTATTTCCAATGGCCCACAGCAGCCTCCATCTATTGACATCACCTATGACCTCACGAAACACATTGACTGGGGGAAGTACGCGGAAGCAATCATCGACGGTATGCAATCTGTAGAAGTCCTTCCACCGCGGGAAGAGTATCAGTTTCTCTCAGAACTGATCATCGGTAGCGCGCTTCAGGCACAACGTCGGCCAGTACCAGGTCCGTCGGTTCGTAGGAAACCCCCCAATCCATGGTGGGACAGTGAGTGTACAGAAATCTATCGCGAGAAATCCGCGGCGTTTAAAGAGTTTCGTAAACGCGGTACGGTCGAAAACTTTGAGCGGTACGCTTCCCTTGAACGCAAGTTTAAGAACTTGATCAAGGCGAAGAAAAGCGGTTATTGGCGTCGCTTCATCGAGGGCTTGTCGCGCGAGACTTCGATGAAAACTCTTTGGAACGTCGGGAGAAGAATGCGTAACGCGTCGTCGGTTAACGAGGATAGGGAAAGCTCTCCCCGGTGGATTCTCAAGTTCGCAAAAAAAGTTTGTCCAGATTCCGTACCCGTGGAGCGAATAATTCGTAACGTTTCCGAAGATAGGGATGACATGGATAGACCGTTTTCGGTGGTGGAATTCTCACTTGCTCTCCTTTCATGTAACAATTCTGCTCCAGGGATGGATCGCATCAAGTTCAACTTGCTTAAAAACCTCCCCGACGTCGCTAAGAGGCGCTTGTTGAACTTGTTCAATCAGTTCCTGGATAACAACATCGTTCCGGATGATTGGAGGCAAGTGAGAGTGATAGCTATTCAAAAACCAGGGAAGCCCGCATCGGATCATAACTCGTACCGTCCAATCGCGATGTTGTCTTGCCTACGGAAGTTGTTGGAGAAGATGATTCTCTTTCGACTGGACAAATGGGTTGAATCGAGGGGCATGTTGTCAGATACACAATTTGGTTTCCGCAGAGGCAAAGGAACGAACGACTGTCTTGCGTTACTTTCTTCAGAAATTCAGCTTGCCTTTGCTCAAAAACAGCAAATGGGCTCAGTGTTTTTGGATATTAAGGGGGCTTTTGATTCAGTTTGTGTCGATGTTCTTTCCGACAAACTCCACGAAAGTGGCCTTTCACCAATTTTAAACAACTTTTTGTATAATTTGCTGTTTGAGAAGCAGATGAGATTTGCTCATGGTGACTTGACAGTTTCACGAATTAGTTACATGGGTCTCCCCCAGGGTTCATGTCTAAGCCCCCTTCTTTACAATTTTTATGTCAGAGACATAGATGATTGTCTCATGGAAAATTGCACGTTAAGACAGCTTGCGGATGACTGTGTTGTTTCTGTGACGGGATCAATAGCAGTTGATCTGCAAGGACCATTACAGGATACTTTGGACAATTTGTCCACTTGGGCTCTCAAGCTGGGTATCGAGTTCTCTCCGGAGAAAACTGAGATGGTTGTCTTTTCTAAAAAACACAAACCGGCTAAGTTTCCGCTCGTTCTGATGGGTAAGACAATCACTCATAGCATGTCTTCTCAATATCTTGGTCTCTGGTTCGACTCTAAATGCACCTGGGGGAAGCACATTGTGTATCTGATACAAAAATGCCAAAAGCGAATCAATTTTATGCGAACTATTACCGGAACATGGTGGGGAGCACACCCGGAAGATCTGATCAGGCTGTACCAAACAACCATTCTGTCGGTTTTAGAATACGGTAGCTTCTGTTTTCAATCCGCGGCGAAAACACACTTACTGAAGATTCAACGGGTTCAGTACCGTTGCCTTCGGATCGCGTTAGGTTGCATGAACTCAACTCACACTATGAGCTTAGAGGTACTTGCTGGTGTACAGCCTCTGACAGACCGCTTTGCGGAGTTATCGTTCCGGTTCCTCATCCGATGCGAGGTTGTGAATCCATTGGTCATTGAAAACTTCGAAAAGCTGCTTGCACAGAACCCTCAAACTCGTTTTATGAGTGTGTACTACTGGTACATGACGTTGGAGGTAAGCCCATCTCCGGTTAACACCAATCGTGATAACTTCTCAGACTTCGACAGTTCCTCTGTGGATTTTGATCTGTCCATGAAGGATGAGATCACCGGAATACCAGAATCTTTTCGTTCCGTGTGTATTCCACAAATTTTTGCAAGTAAGTTCGGGCATGTTAGCGGGGACAGACAGTTCTTCACAGATGGTTCGAAAACCGATGATTCGACTGGTTTCGGTGTCTACAACGAATTTCATAGCGCCACCTTCATGCTTCAAAAGCCATGCTCGGTATACATTGCTGAGCTAGCGGCTATATACTACACCTTAGAGTACATTCGCACTCTCCCACCTGAGCACTACTTCATTTTTACCGACAGTCTAAGTTCTCTGGAGGCTGTTCGGTCAATGAAACTGATGAAGCACTCAGCGTACTTCCTGAATGGAATTCGCCAAGTCTTGAGTGCTTTGTCCAAACGCTCATACACCATCACCATAGCTTGGGTAACTTCACATTGCTCAATTCCGGGTAATGAGAAAGCGGACTCTCTGGCTAAGGTGGGCGCTAGCGAAGGCGATATTTACGAGCGTCAAATTGCCTTCGACGAATTTTTTGCATTAGCCCGTCAGGAGACCTTGATCAGCTGGCAACACAAATGGAGAGATGGAGAGATGGGTAGATGGTTGCACTCCATCATTCCGCAGGTATCGAAGAAGCCATGGTTCAAAGGGTTGGATTTAGGCCGCGATTTCATTCGTGTAATGTGTCGGCTGATGTCCAACCACTATTTGTTAAACGCACATACCTTCCGTATTGGGCTCTCGGAAAGCAATCTCTGTGTCTGCGGCGTGGCTTACCAGGATATCGAACATGTCGTGTGGGGATGCGATGAGCATCGTGAAGCCAGATCTGAGCTGTATGAAACTCTCCGGGTCCGAGGAAAACAACAGAAACCCGTTAGAGAAGTGTTGGCAGGCCTTGATTTGGAGTACATGGATCTTATTTACCAGTTTTTGAAACGTGTTGATGTCAGCATTTGATCTCGTACGTTACTTGTTTTCGTTGCCCGAAATTTGGTTTTGTTGTTCGCTCCCTGTCTTTCGTTGCCCCCCTTTCCGTTTGTCCTCTTCTTGTCGTTGTCTTCCGATAAAGCCCTTTCTGTTTAGTCCCGTTACAGATCAGGACAGTCGGTCCCATCAAGGTTTTTAGTATAAGATAGCAAGTAATTTAGTATAAGTCCCTTAATTCCCTCCTTTCCAACTTTATATATTTGTTATCCCTAACCTCGAAACAGCCGCGAGTACTTCGGCTCCCAAAACTAACCTAGTATTAAGTCAGTATAAATTTAAAAAACAACATGTAAAATCAACATAAAAAAATGTAAAGATGATTTCGGCTCTGTTATGCCCAAGTGGCGCCCGAGCCTTCCAAATAAACGAATAAGTAAAAAAAAAAATTACGCTCGAAGTCTACGGTGAAACGATCGAGGAGGTGAAGTTGACTACCAGCCACTCGATCAAGGTTGTGGAGGCGTGGATGCGGTCCAGGAAACTGGAGCTGGATCACCACAAGACAGAGGTGAGGGTTGTTAACAACCGGAAGTCGGAGCAGCAGACGGAGATCAGTGTAGGAGAGTGCACTATCCTGTCAAAGCGCTCTCTCAAACACTTACCGAAGACCGCATTGAAGTCGGACGCCTCATTAGTTAGTTATCGTCACTTTTCGTGCTGATCGCTAGAACTAGCCATGAGTTTATCAATAAATTCCCGTTGCGTATTCACGGTGCAGTAGCTCTCGCATTTACAATATTTTAAACCTGCTTTTATCGGAGAAATTTGCATTATGATCCATCTTGGAAAGACGGCCCTTGACGTGCAACTAAAAGGGAATCTCCATTTATCTTCTTTATAATGCATGGCTAATGGCTATGTTGCTCAGCTAACCTTGCTCGTCATCTAAATCAATCATCTGGTAACTATGCATGCACCATCCCTCAATATTACATTTGTCCATACCCCCTTGGTTATGGTCTGATGCTGCTAATACAAAAGAAACAGGACTTGATGGTCGATGCATCCATCGCGTGGGAACTAATGTACGTCATCTGTCCGAGACAACCATACCCGGGGTTGCGTTGGTCAGCAACAGGCGGTTGCATGGTAGGTACTTATGTACCTACCGACCATCCTTGTTCAGAAGCTGTCGGAAAGCAAATCGCAACCAATCCCTCCAACCACCAAGCATTCAATCTAGGGGCCATCCATCAATTGCGCAACGCGGTAGTAGGAGAGAGGAAGTCTACCACTAGAGGTTCATGCATACAAACCGTGGGAAGGCATGAAGTCTAAAACTCTCAATTTGAGTATTTCTAATTATGCGAATGACCCCCTAGAACCAGGGTTTAATAGGGAGACTCTGGACGTGTTTAACTGCTACGGCATGGGTTGAGCGTAGGGACGACTGTTGCATCAGTTCGACTGTTATGAGTAATCAAAAAGCCATTAGTTTGAACAGCTTAGTCGTTTGCTCGCTGGGAGGATGGGAGGTGCAACCAGTAGTGGTCAGAGTGCGTGATGACGACAGTCAGATGTGCGGGATGCGTCCGAGCTTTCTCTCTGAACAGATTTAACTCCACTCTCTGGAGAGAAAGTGTGGGTGTTGGGTGGAAGTGATGGGCTGACGGAATGTTTGCTAATAGACATCGACGAGCACAGATGTTTCCAATGTATTGATTATGGTTTCAGAAATTAAGAGCGACATTTCAAAACGTTTCGGAGGACCCAACTCATCGATTGGAACGATATTGCCACTTCAGAGACCAAGAGTGAGAACTTCTTTTGAGAGTTTGGAAATATCTGGAAGAATAATTATAATCAGACTGGTCGACGCACTAAAATCCGATTATATCACTTAACATGAGATCTGTTCTACGATACGCCAGTGAAACTTGGTGTGTATCAGTGGAGAACGCTAAACGACCGCAGAGGTCTCAATCAACAGACGCCTGCGCTATAATTTTATTACATCGTGTTCTCACTTATGCATATGAAGTTGAACCATGCCGTTAGCTCAGCTAAAAATTGAACTATGAAAACCAAGTCGGGGCAGTAGAGAGTCATCCAGGCCTTCGGAAAATGGTGATTTTCTATGACGACAGTTTGCATTACCAGGGATGTGCAAGATTTTAAGAAAGTAGTATATTTATTGACAGACGGATGTGAGGTGATTGAAAGGTGAAAGTAGTATTTCGACGAACACTAACATTTCCTGGATTCAATCTCATATTTTGTTGTAGAGAGTAACATTTCATAACGAATCGAATTTACAGAATCTCTGCAAATCTGAAAAGACACTCAAACACGCAAAGTTGAGAACTGCTACCCTTCCTCGCTGAATTTCCAATGCGAATCGGCAGAAAAATAATGGCATTCCTCACAGCAGCGTTGTACCTATAGGTTGCATTTCGAACTGCATCAGTTTCACATTTTCAATCTATTTCGTCATGTGCTGCACACAGCTAATAAATAGTGCAGAAAATGCGGCGGGTGTTGACAAGGCTGTGACTAAACTCCCCGCCGCGCCGTGTCGGGAATTGAGTGCTTTGGCGGGTGCTAAAATATATGGGGTTAGACCGACGACGCGACGTGGTGGCTGTACGGGATCAAATGGGATTCAATTTAAATGGTAATGCAAATAAATTACTTTTCATCAGGTGCCCACGGAGTAATTAAACGATCATTTTCGCGCAACGCACAATCTGCGGGTGGTCCGTGTTTGCCGGTATGGTGCTGCCCGGTTGAAATGTATTAAATAATTTATGTGACTGGTGGCACAATAAGGGTCAATTTTGTTACATGAAAAGGGCAGCCATTTGCTTGATTAAAACATATCATCTGGGATTAATTGGAAGCAATGCTTTTTATCGAGTAATCTTTTGTTAAACCATAACCAGAGGATTAAGCTGCTGAATGATTCTCAGTCATCCATTTTTTCAATTTATTTGTTGGCAAACGCCTTGCAATGACATGATGTATTTTAAATCACTAGTGCAGTTAAAATTTGGTAATAAAATTATGTACACTGAGACCTCTTTTTATGCACATGGCTGGGACTGCATAAATTAAAAAATACATAAAAAGAGGGAAATTTATGCATAAATCAAGTTTGGGCTTTAATTAGGGAACCTAGTTCGCGAGAACAGGTCTTGCTCCTAGGCAGTTGAGGTGGGGCTAAGGGGTTTCCAGAAAGTTCCCAGAGAGCACAAAAAGGGGGTTCCAAGGGGCTTCAGGGCGTTTTAAGGGGTTGTTTTGGGGAATTGAGGAACCATTCAAGGGCGTTCTGTCAAGATTTTTTGGTGTTTCCATGGAATTACGTGGAATTCAGCGGTATTTCAATAGTAATAAGTGGGTTTTAGGGGAGTTCCAAGGTGCAATAGAGGCAATTCAAGGAATCTCAGGAGCTGTTGAAAGATGTTGCAAGAGGTTTGAGGGGCGTTTTAAAGTATTTCAGAGAGTTTCAGGGTATTTCAGGAATATTTTAAGGGCGTTTAAGGGTGTTAGAGGCATTTCAAATTGAATATGCTGATTTCAAAAGCGTTTCAATGGGTATATGGTGGTTTCAGGAGCGTTTCAAGGCATTTTAGGTCAGGGTCGTATCAGGGGGTTTCAAGACAATCTATAAATCAAAGGGTTTTCAGGGGTTTTTCAAAAGATATTGTGTTGGGGTCTCTAAAAATCCTTTGAAACTTCCTGAAATGCCTACAAGATCCCTCTGAAACTCCCACGACCCCGTAACGCACCTAAGTCGGTCCGAAACCCGCGAAACTCATGGTAACGCTTCCGTAACGCCTCTGAATGCCGCCGAAAATGCTCTGAAACGTCCGGAAATGCCTCCGAAATTCCCCTTAAACCCCCTCTGACCCCATGCTCGAACGAAGGTAGCTCCGATTTGATCCGAGCCGATGAAAAAGAGAGAAGCTTTAGCTCGAATGAAAAGAGCGGGCATTCTGGTTACTATTGTGGTAGCGATTAGATGTGATTTCCAAAATCATCTTTCGTTACGACAATGATAACCTGATTAGTTATTTTGTTTTAGCCAAATTTTAATTCACATTTATAGGGTTCGGGTAGAACAGTGGCTCATTTTGATTGCCAACTTTCAGGCCATTTCGTTCAGCTGATAAATACTAGAGATACAAACATTTTCTTGGCACAGACTTCAAGTAATAGAGCTTTAGTAATAGAACCCGAAACGGAATGCCCGATTAGGATTAGTTTACCTAGACAAAACCAAGCTATGAACACAGCAACAAATTCTGTGAACTAAGGGCCGAATGGAATTAAAGAACTTAGAAAGGGAAAAAGTGAAACTTACCTGTGCTGGTACACCGGATTGTCGTCAATCGAAACGATTCATATTTCTGGATGCTAATAGAACATTAAGGTTAATAAACCTGAATAAACATGATTTAAGTACTTTTACTGGGTTAATTACAGGTCACTGTCCTTGTAAATCTCACCTCAAAACAATTGGGAGAGTGCAAGATGATAAGTGCCGGTTTTGCAAATTAGAGAGCGAAAGCTCTGAGCATTTACTGTGCGAATGTGCTGCGCTTTATCGTAAGCGCTGCCAATACCTTGATAAGGGCCTGTTGGCACCGTGGGAAATATGGGTCTGCAATCCCAAAAGGGTGCTGAATTTCATTAGAAATATAGTACCTGATTGGGACACACGCCAACTACTGGGAGGATAATCCCTTCTAAATAGGGACCAACACTTCCAGTCAGTGGTGCAATTTATCGACAGGCCTTTATGATAGCGATATTTTGCTTTTTTCATTTTCTCCGTTTTGGTTTTCCTGTCAAAGTTGCTTTCCGATCAGCAATACGGGAGCGAAATGAAATAGGTACTCACACTCGCACGCATCGTGCTGAAAGCGAGAGCTGACAGGGCTAAATTTCCATTCAATTTTCTGTAGTTGAGTGTTTTCACCCGTGCTAACGTATAGGGCACTCACTCTCACAAGCCACCGCTTGAGACGAATGGCCTTTCAGCATGAGTAGTGTGTGGATGATTGGGAATTGATCGTGTTGGGTCGCTCACGAATGGAGCTTTCGGACTCTGTCAGTTCTCACATCGAGGAACTGAAAACGACCGCCGCAGTCATTCATTTTCGGCTGAAAAACAGGCACTGAGACTGATATTTTGCAGGACTGCTTCCAGTACGGCAAAAACAAAGAGGATCACACCACAATAGATCAAATAAATGGTCGCAGTGGTATCATGTCCCCAACACAGGAAAAAAAAGGGCCGATTTCTTCACCCTGGCTTAGGCGTTAAGCCAGGTTTAACTATATGGGTAAGCCTGGCTTATCGGTTAAGCCGAGGTGAAGAAATCGGCCCTATAAGGCATACTGCCAACTAAAATACAATTCCAGGATGACTGATGGACCCATACCAATAAATGAAACCTCGTCATCCTGTGATCGGAAGGAGTTATCCATATAGATAACAGGGCACATTTATGTTATGTGTTGTGCTGTGTCCATTTGTGATGTTTCTAATTTGTGCATTTGTAAGGTTCTATGTGTATCGTGAAGGGTTAATACTTTGTAATAATGAATTTCTTTTATTTTTGTAACACAGCTTACGCTTACTCGAGACTATTGGGTTTTTTTTTAATTTGGACTAAGGGGGCATCCATTTGGTACGTCACGCTAAAAATGGGAATTTTCGACCCCCCCCCCCTCCCCCCTTCGTACGGGTTTTTTCTATACTTAATACAGTCGAGACTCTTATAAGATCACTGGTCGGGGGGCGCAATAGGAATCCGCTTAATAGGAGACTAAGAGCTTATGGGATTTCGGCATTTTGGGGGTATGGCCTGTTATCTCGGGTGTGTTAAGAGTTAACACAATACTTTCTTCGGAAAAGTTTTAGGGCTTGATAAGATCTACCATTTAGAACTTTGGTTTATATGATTAGTTGGCAACTTGGCCGCTAGAGGGACCATCAACAGTTTGATGCTAAATTGCACTACAGGAACCATATCAGGTTGTCAAGCAAACGTTACGATATGCGACAGCTCAAGACCCTGATAATTTGGAAGGATAGTGTCTTCGGGAAAGTTGTTGGAATCGCCAATAACTTACTGACGATGAGTTGCGAAGTTCGAAATTCCTCCACTGGGCGGCGCTAGTGAGCAAGTAAATTTTCAAAACCTCATATCTCAGAATCCCGATAACTTAGGAAGTTGGTGTCTTCGGCAAAGTTGATCAGTATGACATAAACTTACATACAAATAAACACTTGTTTCGCAATTCTGCCACTAGGCGGCGCTAGTGAACATGGAAATTTTAGAAATCTCATAGCTCAGAATCCTGATAACTTAGAAAGTTGGTGTCTTCGGCAAAGTTGATCAGTATGACATAAACTTACATAAAAATAAACACTTGTTTCGCAGTTCTGCCACTAGGCGGCGTTTACCGTTTTTTTTTTGTCTTTTTTCGATTTTTTTGGCGGTTTTTCGGCTTGGCAAAACTAGTGTCGCTCCCCCCTATAACTTAGAAAGTTGGTGTCTTCGGAAAAGTTGATCAGAATGACTTGAATTTACATAAAAATAAACACTTGTTTCAAAGTTCTGCCACTAGGAGGCGCTAGTGAACATGGAAATTTTAGAAATCTCATAGCTCAGAATCCTGATAACTTGCAAATTTTAGAAATCTCATAGCTCAGAATTCTGATAACTTAGGAAGTTGGTGTCTTCGGCAAAGTTGATCAGTATAACATAGACTTACATAAAAATAAACATTTGTTTCGCAATTCTGCCACTAGGCGGCGTTTACCGGTTTTTTTTCGGCTTTTTTGGCGGTTTTTCGGCTTGGCAAAACTAGTGTCACTCCCCCCGATAACTTAGAAAGTTGGTGTCTTTGGAAAAGTTGATCAGAGTGACATAAACTTACATAAAAACACTTGTTTCGCAATTCTGCCACTAGGCGGCGCAAGTGAACATGCAAATTTTAGAAATTTCATAGCTCAGAATCCTGATAACTTAGAAAGTTGGTGTCTTCGGCAAAGTTGATCAGTATGACATACACTTGCACAAAATGGGACATTTATGTCAGAATTCTGCCTCTAGGTGGCACCAGTGATCACGCAAATTTTGAAAATCTCAAGGCTCAGAATTCTGCAATCTTGGAGAGACTGTTTTCTTCGTTGATGAGATACTTGGTTTGAAATTTTGCCCCTGGGCAGCATGCATATTTGATTAGTTGTATAACTTGATGTCAGTCGGACTCGAAAGGAATCCTCCGTGGAATTTTTAAGAGTATGCCAGCTGAAACTACTAGACGAATTAAAAGAATTAAAAAATTAAAGAATTGCGAAACAATTGTTTATTTTTATGCATGTTTATGTCATCCTGGTCAACTTTGCCAAAGACACCATCTTTCTAAGTTATCGGGAGGAGCGATACTAGTTTTGCTGAGCCGAAAACCCCCCCAAAAAAGTCGAAAAAAGACGAAAAAAAAGCAGTAAACGCCGCCTAGTGGCAGAATTTTGAAACAAGTGTTTATTTTTATGTAAGCTTATGTCATACTGGTCAATTTTGCCGAAAACACCAACTTCCTAAGTTGTCAGGATTCTGAGTTATGAGATTTCTAAAATTTTCAAGTTCACTAGCGCCTCCTGGTGGCAGAACTGCGAAACAAGTGTTTATTTTTATGAAAGTTTATGTCATACTGATCAACTTTGCCGAAGACACCAACTTTCTAAGTTATCAGGATTCTGAGCTATGAGATTTCTAAAATTTCCATGTTCACTAGCGCCTCCTAGTGGCAGAACTTTGAAACAAGTGTTTATTTTTATGTAAATTCAAGTCATTCTGATCAACTTTTCCGAAGACACCAACTTTCTAAGTTATAGGGGGGAGCGACACTAGTTTTGCCAAGCCGAAAAACCGCCAAAAAAATCGAAAAAAGACAAAAAAAAACGGTAAACGCCGCCTAGTGGCAGAACTGCGAAACAAGTGTTTATTTTTATGTAAGTTTATGTCATACTGATCAACTTTGCCGAAGACACCAACTTCCTAAGTTATCGGGATTCTGAGATATGAGGTTTTGAAAATTTACTTGCTCACTAGCGCCGCCCAGTGGAGGAATTTCGAACTTCGCAACTCATCGTCAGTAAGTTATTGGCGATTCCAACAACTTTCCCGAAGACACTATCCTTCCAAATTATCAGGGTCTTGAGCTGTCGCATATCGTAACGTTTGCTTGACAACCTGATATGGTTCCTGTAGTGCAATTTAGCATCAAACTGTTGATGGTCCCTCTAGCGGCCAAGTTGCCAACTAATCATATAAACCAAAGTTCTAAATGGTAGATCTTATCAAGCCCTAAAACTTTTCCGAAGAAAGTATTGCGTTAACTCTTAACACACCCGAGATAATAGGCCACACCCCCAAAATGCCGAAATCCCATAAGCTCTTAGTCTCCTATAACGCTCACCCCTGTCTAGTAGGAGTTCGTTTAACCCTTATGTGGCCGACAGGGTACCCGGGTACCCAGCGCCCATTTAAAAAGCGCGGTGTAGAAAAAAGCAAAAAATTTGTCGGACACATAACGGTTAATAGGAGTCCGTTTAATAGGAATTCGTTTAATAAGAGACTCGACTGTACATTGCTTGTCACACTTTTCAGAACCCCCCCTCCCCCCTCTTACCGTGACCATGGGCGAAACTACGATGTTTGGCCAGGGGGTGCACTGCAAACAAATATTCATGAGTTCATCCATTCATCATTCATCGCCCCATATCTCACAGCAATGCATTCAAATTCTAGGGGGTGCCTGGCAACCCCGGCACCCCCGGTAGTTTCGCCTATGACCGTGACGTACTTTATGGATGCCCCCTAATGTATTGATTATTTTAATTTTATACGAAAGAGCACTTTTTTCTGAGCCACTATGATTTTTTTTCCAGAGTTTCAGAACGTTTTTTTTTGGTATCTAAAATCAATTACAAAGAGATTTTTTGAAATCACCTTTTGACAGCTGGGCAACTGCATGACAGCTCCGCCAAGTACAACATGCGACGATGGGCGATTCGGCAAAACGCTCCCATACAAACTTCAAATTGATTTTCAAATAGGTTCCCGGGCATTCAGTTTGGCATGCAGATTAAAAATAAGGAATTATCTCAACACCGTTAAAGAAGCCAATTGCCGAGCTATTTGACATTATCTTTGGCAATGCCATTATTGCCATGCTTACCTTTTTGCAGGCATATTCCACGTGGCTTCCGAATTTCAGCTTACTGTCGATTATGACCCCCAATGGCTTCAGTGAGCGCTGAGAATTTATCGTGCATCCGCCCGTGGTGAATACTGCCTGTTGTTCAGATTTGCGGTTGCTGACGCTGGTGAACGCATTCTTGAAGTCCAACGTGGCGACCGCGCAATAGCGGATTCTTGTTTGCTTCTTTTGGAGCGCCATCTCGGCCATTTTAGGTACAGCCCTAATAGCGTCCGCCGTCGATCGACCCTTCTGGAAGCCGAACTGGTTATCCGAGAGGCCAGAGTTAACAAGTTTCTCGGTATAGACCATCAGCCTCGACAGAATGATCCGTTCCAACAGTTTTCCGGTGGTGTCCAGAAGGTAGATAGGTCTGTATGCCAACGGGTCACCAGGTGGCTTCCCGGGTTTGGGCAGTAGAACCAATCTTTGCTTTTCCACCTCTCTCGCCTCTGTCTAGGCACATTTGCATAGCCATCCTGAACATGTCAGGGCTAGCCTCGACGACCGTCTTGATGGCTACTGTCTGGATACCGTCCGGACCCGGAGCCCTGATCAACTTAAGGCGAAACTGGAAGCATTTCCTCACTTTTTGGTTTTTGATTTTTTTATTAAATAACGAAGCAATATTTTTAAAATCGGTTTTCGTGCACATGTAGAGTATGGATCAGGGTATCTTCTGATTTTTTTTGTTGTGGAAAATGTTTTTCGTTTTTGCAGAAATCATTTTTGAACAAAATTTCACAAAAAAAATGGTTTTTTCAAAAATGGAAAACATTTTTCACCACAAAAAAATTCAGAAGATATCCTGATCCATACTCTACATGTGCACGAGAACCGTTTTTGAAAATATTGCTTCGTTATTTAATAAAAACCCAGATTAATCCACCTGGTGGTGATAGTGCCTTTCTCGTCGCATATGTACTCAACATTTTTTCCGGCCATAAGCCGAAGTGTTCCTGAATCCTGAAAATACTCTATAACGGAATAAATCTCATTTTCTTCTCTTGTCACAGGGCTCGTTGACTCGTCAATGTGGGGTGGAGTTGATAAATAATAAATGTATTTGATGGAAAAATTCTTAAAAATTTAAGCAAAACTGCTTAACTAATCGGTTTTGACAAAAAAAAAACTTCTGGAAGACTCTAATTTCACTTTAAAATTGAAAAATTTATTGGTTTATTTATTTGTGCACTTCTTTAAAATGTTGAATTCCGACCAACATTTCCAAGAGGGGACGCCTCTGGACTTAAGAGAAAATTGAAATTTGTGTCAGCCTTATTCAAAAAAGCAAGAATTTTATCAAAGCCATAATTGAATTTGGAAACTTATTGATGGCTCTCATTCCGACGCTATGTCAAACGTATAGGCCGAGCTGAAAAATATCAAATCTCTCAGTCGACTGCTTGACCACCTTCACTAGCACTGGATGCCGATCATTATCAAGACATTTCGGCAAATTTTTTTCTGCGTTCTTTAGCCTATATTTTATTATCAGTAGTTAAAGATTCATGTAAAATTTGACAAAAAAAGTGCAAGCAAGCGAAATTTTCCCTATTAATTCAATTTTCAACCGTGTTACAGAGCGCGAGGGCTCAACCAGTTGCATCAAAATTGTTCGCAGTTATTTTAGACGCAAAAGGAGATTGGTGCTATAATTTTTTTTTTTCCATAACACGTTGATCCATGCTAATGTATAATGACGCCTCAGGAATCTAAAATGATGTAATTTGACAAGATCGCTTAAATTTTTATCAATTTTTGTTCTTTTACGTATATTAATCGCTTGCATCGATTTTGTTCACCTGCGTCATTTCAGCAATGGATCCAATCCCCGCTGCAACACTGCCGGTAATCTTAAGTGTGGTCAGAGACTATTTTCTTGCTGCCCGTTTATCTGGTTAACGAACATTTTTGATGATTTGATGTTTCGCATGCATGGGTTTGGTTAAGTTTTCTAATTGGTCACTTCCGACGGGACACCTGGAACCGGTTCCGGAATACAACCGGTTAAGATACGGTATGAAACTATTTTCCTGCTTACCGTTCATCTGGTTATCGAAAATGCCGCTCTTCGATGTGTCACATGCCTGAGTTTGGTTCATTTTTTTAATTGGCCTCTTCCGGCAGGACATCCGGAACCGGTTCCGGAATACAATTAGTTCAGATATGGTCTGAATCTATTTTCTTGCTCACTGTTCATCTGGTTATCAAAAAAGCCGCTCTTTGTTGTGTCACATGCCTGAGTTTGGTTCACCTTTTTAATTGGCCACTTCTGGCAGGACACCCGGAACCGGTTCCGGAATACAATTAGTTCAGATATGGTCTGAAACTATTTTCCTGCTTACCGTCATCTGGTTACCGAAAAAGCCGCTCTTTGATGTGTCGCATGCCTGGGTTTGATTCACTTTTTTAATTGGCCACTTCCGGCAGGACATTCGGAACCGGTTCCGGAGCACTACTGGTTCCAACGAAACTATTGAAACTATTTTCCTGCTTACCGTTCATCTGATTATCGAAAAAACCGCTCTTTGATGTGTCGCATGTTTAGGTTTGGTACACTTTTTCTATTGGCCACTTCCGGCAGGATATCCGGAACCGGTTCCGGAACACAAGCGGATCAAACATGGTCTGAAACTATTTTCCTACTTACCGTTCATCTGGTTATCGAAAAAGCCGCTCTTTGATGTGTCGCATGCCTGGGTTTGGAACACTTTTTTAATTGGCTACTTCCGGCAGGACATCCGGAACCGGTTCCGGAACACTACCGGTTCAAACATGGTCTGAAACTATTTTCTTTCTTACCGTTCATCTGGTTATCGAAAAAGCCGCTCTGTGATGTGTCGCATGCCTGGGTTTGGTTCACTTTTTTAATTGGCCACTTCCGGCAGGACACCCGGAAACGGTTCCGGAACACTACCGGTTCAGATATAGTCAGAGACTATTTTCCTGCTTCCCGTTCATCAGATAATCGAAAATGCCGTGGTTTGAAGGGTCGCATGCATGGGTTTGTTGCATTTTCATATCTGGCCCCTTCCTGGGGTACCGGTCCGGAACACCTAAATGGCCATAACTCCGGAACGGCTGGACCGATTTAAACCATTTTCAATAGGAAACAATGGGACCAGATGCCGCGTCGAATGAACCATCGGTCGTTGAAATCGGTTCATATTTACTATCTAAAAATGAGGTGACCTTTTTTGTACACATACACACACACACATACATACACATACACACACACATACATACACACAGACATCATCTCAACTCGTCGAGCTGAGTCGATTGGTATATAACACTTGACCCCTCCGGGGGCTCTATCAAATTTTCGTTTTTGGAGTGAACATCTAGCCTTTCGGTACACCTTGGTGTACGAGAAAGGCAAAAATCAAAAACCAAAGAGATGAAAAAATGCTTCCAGTTTCGCCTTAAGCGACTTCGCTATTGCGATGAGTTCGTCGTTCGTCACCGGAGCGACCTCGCTATGGCTGGTTTGGCCATAGGGGACGGGGGCCCATGGTCTTGTATCGTGGCGCGGGAACAGCGTTTCCACGTAGACCTGTGCGCCGCCGCGCCACGCCGCCGCCGCCGACACTTTTTGTCTCACGCCGACGCCGACCGAGGTATCGGCGGCGCGCCATACGCCGCTGTTTGTCACGCCGCCGATTTTAATTTTTCACGCCGGTGATCAATGCACGAAAAAAGTTAGGTTTACATAACGTTGAGATAAAAAAAATCTCACGATCACTATCATAAGAGTTTGATTACAATAACTGATTTCTCAACTCTTAGAACACTCATTCACATTTCTCCAGAAGTATTTTCTTCCAGAAGGATTCATTGATGCCTCCTGGAGATGCTCATAGGATTCCTCCAAAAATTTCTTCAGGGATGCCTCCAGGATGATTTTTTTTTAAGACTCCTAAGTTTCCTCAGAGATTCCCCCAGGAAATCCTTCAGAATTCCTGGAATTTGTACAAGAATCCCTCCTGAAATTCCTTCGGGGATTCCTCTTGGAATAACTTCGGGATGTCTCGAGATTTTTTTTCAGAGATTCTTTCAGGAGTTCTTTTAAGGATTGCTCTACAAGTTCCTTCGGTGATCTCTCAGGGATCTTCCTAATAGCTCCAGGAGGATTCAGGGATGCCTCCAGGTGTTTATTAGGAATTACTTCAGAAGTTGCCTGAGCTATTTCAACGGGAGTTAGTTCATGTATCCTTCCGGAAGTCCCTTTAAAGATTCTTTTAGGAAGATTCATAAACGCCACCCGGAGATCCTCTAGGAATTCCATCAGAGATTCTTCCAGGAGTATCAGGGATTCTTTCAAATGTTTCTTCAGAGATCCCTCCTGAATTTCTTCAGGGATTCATACAGAAGTTCCTTTAGAGAATCTTAAACGAAGATCCAAGGATACCTCCAGGGGAATTCAGGGATTACCCCAGAAGTTTATTCAGAGATTCCTATATAAGAGTTCCTTCCAAGATTCCTTCAGGATTCCTTAGGAATCCTTGCACGAGAAGTTCCTTTAGGAATTCTTCCAGGGATCGCTCCTGGGGTTCCTTTAGATTGTAGGTTGAGATTTAGATTTTTCCAGGAAGACTCACGGATGCCTTTAGGAGTTACATCAGAGATTTCTCCAGAAGATCAATCAAGAATTCCTACAGAAGTTGCTTTAGGGAATCTTGTAGGAGTTTCTTCAATAATTCCCTTATGATTTTAACTAGGCATATCTCCAGGATATTCTTGAGGGATCTTTCATGGAGTTTCCACAAGAATTCCTCATGGATTTACTTCTGGAATTATTAAAGGAATTGTTAAGAGAATACCTCCTGTAAACCCTTCCCCTACCCGAAAAGATCCGCTGAAAATCCTTCGAGGATTCCGCCTAAAAATCCTTTGGATATTCCTACCGGAATTCGTTCAAGGATTCCCCTGGAATCCCTACAAGGATTTCTCCTGCATTTCTTTTCGGGGATTCCTCCTAGACTTCCTTCAGTGGTTCCCCTGGACTTCCTTCGAGGATTCCACCTGGCTTTTTTCCTGGAATTCATCCGGAGATTCTTCCTAGATTTTCTTTCGGGGTTTTCTCCTAGACTTCCTTCGTGGATTCCTCCTGAAATTTTCACGGGGATTCGTTCTAATATTTCGTCAAATTTCTTTGGTGATTCCTCTTAGAATTCCTTCGGAGATTCCACCTGGATTCCTGATGGAAATCCTCCAGGGATTTCTCCTGCATTTCATTTAGGGATTCCTCTTGGACTTCTTTCGGAGATTCCTGCTAAAATTCATTCTGTAATGTCTCCTGGAATTCCTTCGGGTATTCCTCCTGGATATCCTTCATGGATTCCTCCTGAAATTTCTTCGGGGTTTCCTCCTGGAATTTCTTTGATGGTTTCTCTTAGAATTCCTTCGGAGATTCCTTCTGGAATGGTTCAGGGATTCTACATGGAATTCCTTCAGGAGTTGTTCTGGAATTCCTTTGGGGTTTTCTTCTGGAATTGCTTCATTGATTCCTTCGGGGATTCCTCCTGAAATTCCTTCGGATATTTTCCCTGCACTTCCTATGGGGATTCCTCCTGAAAATCTTTCGAGTATTCCGCTTGGAAATGCTTCGAAAATTCCTTCCAGATGTCCTGCAAAGGCTACTCCTGGGATTTCTGCAGGGATTTCTCCTGGAATTCCTTCAGGGATTCCTCCTGGAATTCATTCGAAGATTCCTCGTTAAAACCCTTCGGGGATTCCTAGATTCCCCTGGAACTCTTTCGGGAATTCCTCCGGAATTTTCTTCGAGGATTCCTCCTGAAATTTCTTCGGGCATTCGTCCTAATATTCCATCGGGGATTCCTCCTGAAATTTCTACGAGAATTTTTCTTTAAATTTCGTCGGAGATTCTTCCTGGAATTCTTTTGGGTTTTCTTGTTTTGGAATTCCTGTGGGAACTCCTCCTAGAATTATATCAGGGGTTTCTCATGGAATTCCTATGAGGGTTCCTACGAGGATACCACCTGGATATTTTTCGATGATTCCTCCTAGAAATACTTTGAGGATTTCTTCTCGATTTCCTTTTAAAAAATCTGGAATTTCTTTGGGGATTCCTCCTGGACTTCCTTCATCAAATCCTTCTGGGATTTTTCGGGGATTCCTATTGATATTCCTTCGGAGATTCCTCCCGAAATTCCTCCGGGGTTTCCTTCTGGAATTCCTTGGGTGATTCCTCTTAGATTTCCTTCGGAGATTCTTCCTGAAATTCCTTCAAAAATTTCTCATCGAATTTTTCCAGGATTCCTCCTGGAATTCCTTCGGGATTTCTTTCTTGAATTTCTTCGGTGATCTCTCCTAGAATTCCTTCGGAAATTTTTCCTGGACTTCCTATGTGGATTCTTCTTAGAATTCCTCCGGAGTTGCACTTTGAAGAATCCGCTTGTAATTCCTCAGAAGCTTCCGCCCGAAGTTCCTTAGGAGGTGCCCTCTCGGAGTCCTGCAAGGATTTCTCCTGCAATTTCTTCGGGGATTCTTTCTAGATTTCCTTCGAGGGTTCCTCCTAAAATTCATTTGGGGATTCCTCCTGATATTCTGTCAGGCATTACTCCTGGGATTCCTTCGGGGTTCCCTCATGGAATTTCTTTGGTGATTTTTCTTCGAATTTCTTCGGAGATTCCTCCCGGGATTCCTTTGGGAGTCCTCCAATAATTCTCCTGGAATTCCTTCGGTGATTCTTCCTAGAATTCCTTCGAGAAGTTCTCCTGGAATTCCATCAGAGGTTTCTCTTGGAATTTCTTCGGAGATTCCTCCTTGAGTAATTTCGAGGATTCCTCTTAGAATTCCTTCAGGGGTTTCTCCCCTCAATTCTTCCTTCGAGGATTATTCCTAAAATTCCTTAGGAATTCCCTCTTGGTATTCCTTTGGTGATTCCTCTTTAAATTTCTTCGGAGATTCCTCCTAGAGTTCTTTCGGGGATCCTTCACGGATTTCCTCTGGGAATTCCTCTTAGAATTCCTCCGGGTATTCTTCCTAAAATTCCTTAGGAGTTTTCTGCTGGAATACCTTATGGGCTTCCTCCTGGAATTCCTTTGAGGATTCCACATGGAATTCATTCGGAAATTCCTCTTGGTATTCTCTCAGGAATTTCTCTGCTGGAATTCCTTCTCACCATACGCGCCAACTTGTGACGTAGTTGGGGGGCGAGGGCTCTCAAAATCAACCAAATTCGTAAAATTTCGACGCAGTTCATCTAGTTTAGGCATATTTACGTGAAAACTAGTGCATTGAGCCAAAAAAAGTTGAATTTTGTCCAATTTTGGAGAGCTTCGCCCCCCCCCCCCAACTACGTCACAAGTTGGCGCCTATGCTTCTCACTAGTTTTCGTTTATTCCTCCTAGAATCCGTTGGGGATTCCTCTCAAATTTCTTTTGAAATTCCCGCTGGGATTCCGTCGGAGATTCCTCTTGGAACTCTTTTGGAAATTCTTGCTGTAATTCCCTTGAGACTCCTGCTTGAATTAATTTGGGGAATCTTCCTAGATTTCCTTCTGAACTTCCTCGAAAACTTCAATTATGGATTTGTTCAGAATTTTCTTCAGGGATCTCTAAAAGAGATTCTTGAACCGCCAGAGATTCCTGCAAAAGTTTCTTTAGGGTTTCAAACAGCAATAATAACGCGATAATAACGAAACTAACCCAAATACCGAAAACGCCTAAAAATATGCACGGCACGTTCTAATGCACATATCAATTGAACACCCCAAGTTCTCCATACAAACTTCGGTTTTAAACTGTGAAGGCCCGGTCCAATATTTTTCAAACATTTTTTTCACTATGACACTTCTAGGGTCCCAAACCCCTGTTATTTTTTACTCATCCCATAACACCAAATTTTGTAAAATTTTGTCGAGCAGTGTAATCAGAGGGCCAGTACTTGTTTAAAAAATATAAAACATGTAGGGTAGGTAATCAAAATTGCGGCTTTCTGAAGCAGTGCAAATTTTAAGTGATTTTTTTATCCCACATGGGCATAATTTACTACGGCAAAATCGTATGTACATGAAAGCCACGGGTATAAGCTTTCTGTTAAATGGTGAAAAGTTTGTATTTGCATCGATTTTCATTGAAATATTTGATTTTTCATCAACAATGATTTTAATCTTAATTTGAACCATCGTAATCATAATTTGAACTACTGGCGGCAGCAGCTCGAGTAACTCACAAAACAGCCAATTCCATGCTAAACAATGAAAAATCACATGAATCTGCTAATTCTCATACCTGTTTTTCATTAGGCAGTGGAATCAAAACTCAGAATGTTCGAAATTCTTTAGGAATTTGGAAACTCAATTTGGATTTTTTCATCCCCCAAGAGTAAACAAAGCAACCACTAGCGCAATCTACAGGCCAACACTAGAAGCTCACCTCCGTTTACTAGTTCAAATTTAGATTACAATTGGTTCAACTTAAGATAACATTCTAAAAGGGCCCATATAGCCGAGGCGGTAAACGCACGGGTATTCACCATGCTGAGGGTGACGGGTTCGATTCCCGGTCGGTCGAGGATCTTTTCGTAAAGGAAATTTCCTTGATTTCCTTGGGCATAGAGTATCTTCGTGCCTGCCACACGATATACACATGCAAAATGGTCATTGGCAGAGGAAGCTCTCAGTTAATAACTGTGGAAGTGCTCATAGAACACTAAGCTGAGAAGCAGGCTTTGTCCCAGTGAGGACGTTACGCCAAGAAGAGGAGGAAGATAACATTCTCCAAGTAAGAATCACTTAAATTTGATAATTTTATGACAAATAATGCGAAATATTATTCGGTTGGTCGATTCTAAGATAAATAGGCTTTCATTTGACGTGTTCACATATTGCGTGTGATACAATGCATGAGCTGTACGAGTGCACCGAAAATGTGCTTTCTCTTGAGGGAAATGGGTGAAATCACAGTGATTTTTCAATTGCCTGTTTTCCATGACAAAAACGCTTTTTTCAATGCTTTTAAAGTCCATGTTATCAGGTTATATTACGGAAAGCCGTTCAACATCTTTTTCGGGACAATATTTGGCTGAAAAGTACGTCGTTTTAATGAATTTTGAAATGGTTCAAATTAAGATTACAATTTGACTAGTTCAAAGTTTGATTTCTTACCCTAACATTTGTGTTAACAAGAGAATTATTCAAGAAAGAACGAAAATTCTGATCAATGTTACCCCGGATTACGGTATTCATTCTAACGTGATAGTTAATGTCATCAATGATGATCATGTTCTTTGCTTTGCCTATGTTGAAATATGGTCAAATTTTGGTTACGCCGATTCACGCCGCCGCCGCCGCCGCCGAAAGCTGCCACCGGCGTGACGCCGATGACGCCGCCGCCGCCGGCCAAAAATTACCCTCACGCCGCCGCCGAGCAAAATATAGTCGGCGCACAGGTCTATTTCCACGGTCTTCTGCAGCATCTTGGGGGAGCCATCTGGGGGTACTGACATTCTTCTTGGCCACGACTACTCTGTAGGCATCATTCCATGGAGTTGTGTTCGCTGCCTGGTTGAAACTTTCGAAGCACGCCCGCTTACGTGCCTTAATTTCTTTGTTCAGTGCCAATTTAGCCGTCCTGTAGGCATCATTTCGTTCAACTCTACCCTTATCGGTACGAGCCCTTTGTATCCTCCTTCTAGCTCTTAGGCAGGATGCGCGGCGTTCTGCGATTTCTGGACACCACCAGTACACCCGTTTGCGTCCATTTCTGGGTGAGCATCGTCTTGGCATGGTCACTGTGCATGTATCCATCGTCGACCATCTAGTCCGAGCTAGGGTTTTAACCCGGGCTCCAGAAGCTCACATCAATGATGGACATCCACGTTCAGTCTTGCCAAAGCTTCGAGTAGAGCCCAGCCTCTCACCTTAGTAGAGCGGCTTCCCCACTCAATCGCCCAGGCGTTGAAGTCTCCACCGATGACCACGGCACTCAATCCCATTAGTAGGTACGCTTGTTAGCGAATCCAGCATAGACGAGAACTGGTCTATTGACCACCTGGGAGGGGCATAACAACTGCAGTAGCACACCCCGTTGATTTTCGCTATTGCGAAGCCCTCGTGCGACGTGAAACGACCGGTTGTCGCTGCCAGTTTGGCCTTATCCAATATCCAGTTCCCGTTATCGGGAGGGATGCGGTATGGGTTCGATAGTAGGGCGAACTCCGAGACTGACTGCCACAGCAACTGTTGTGTAGCTTCACAGTGGTTCAAGTTTAGCTGTGTAACCTGCATTACCGTCGGTTGGTTCAACCTCCTCGCGTGCCTGGACATTTAGGCCCGCCCGTCATGTGACCCTTGTTTGCCGTGCAAATCAGGCATTTTGATGTTGAGTTGCATTCCCAGGCGATGTGGCCTTCCACTGGGCACTTACTGCAGAGTTTGCTCCTGTCGGTGCCTTCACACGCCCACCACTCGTAGTCTGTACTGGACGGGGTGCCATGAGGAGGTAGGGAGAGTAGTTGTTGGAAAAAATGGGGTCTGTGTTACGCCTTACCGAGCCTTTAACGTACTCATCTGTATAGTTGTCTCCAATGGCTGCTGTTTAGTGTTCTTTGATTTAAGTGGAACGTGCTTATGGATTCTTCCACAAAAAATTGAAAAAAAAAACCCAAATTAATCCACCCATTGGTGATAGTGCCTTTCTCGTCGAATATGTACTCAAGATTTTTCCGTCGCCATAAGCCGAAGTGTTCCTGAATCCTGAGAATTCTTTAGAATGGAATAAATCTCATTTTCTTCTTTGTCACATTGCTCGTTGACTCGTCAATGAGGGTGGGGGTGGAGTTGATAAATAAGAAATGTATTTGATGGAAAAATACTCAATTAAGCAAAACCGCTTAACTCATCGGATTTGTTATCAAAGTCATAATCGAATTTGGAAACTTATTGATGGCTCATATTCCGACGCTATGTTAAACGTATAGGCAAAGCTGAAAAACATCAAACCTCACAGTTGATTGTTTGACCAACTTCTCTAGCACTGGATACCGATCATTACGAAGATATTTCGGCGATTTTTTTTCTGCACACTTTAGCCTATCCCCGACATGAATGCCTACTATGGTGAAGTGTCGTGAATAAATAATAAGAATAATAATAATAACTTAAGTCTATATTTCATTATCATTGGTCATAAGGGGCCGTTCATAAACCACGTAGACTTTTTGGGGGGAGGGAGGGGGGGGGTGGTCTGACCAAAGTCTACGCTCCATACAAATTTCAAAATTGTTGCATGGACAAAAGTCTACGAGGGGGGGGGGGGGGTTTGAGATGGCCAAATTTTGGTCTACTTGTTTTATGAACAGACCCTAAGATGCATGAAAAATTTGACAAAAAAAGTGCAAGCAAGCGAAATTTCCCATACCCATTCAAATTTCAACCGTGTTACAGAGCGCGAGGGCTCAACCAGATGCATCAATATTGTTTGCAGTAATTTTAGACGCAAAAGGGGATTGGTGCTATAAAATTTTAATTTTTCCATACAACGCTGATCCATCCTACTGTATAATGACTCCTTAGGAATCTAAAATTGTGTAATTTGACAAGATCGCTTAAATTTTTATCAATGCGACCATTCATTTGCAAAGATCTACATTCATTTGCTATTATCTCAGTTCAGAAGCATGCTATGCTTGTAGTTTTATCTGAAAGTTTGCCGAATAACATTGGGGTCCCACACGCATACTAAAGTCGTGAGCGAGCTGTGAAGGCAACTTTCCACAGCGTGAATGTAATTTACATTCACTGCGTGAAGAGTTGCCTTCACAGCTCGCAAACGGCTTTGGTATACGTTTGCGACCAAAATGTTATTCGGCAAACTTTCAGATAAAATTACAAGGTTGAATTCATCCATACATTGTTTTTCGATAGCATGCTCTGAACTGAGATAATAGCAAATGAATGTAAATCTTGGCAAATGAATGGTCGCAACCTTGTTTACGCATATTAATCGCTTGCATCGATTTTGTTCACCTTCGTAATTTCAGTGATGCATCTAATCCTGATTCTGCTACACTGCCGGTAATCTTAGGCGTGGTCAGAGACTATTTTCTTGCTGCCCGTTTATCGAACATATTTGATGATTTGATGTTTCGCATGCATGGGTTTGGTGCAGTTTTTAATTGGTCACTTCCGACGGGACACCTGGAACCGGTTCCGGAACACAACCGGTTCAGATATGGTCTGAAACTATTTTCCTGCTTACCGTTCATCTGGTTATCGAAAAACCCGCTCTTTGATGTGTCGCATGCAATGGTTTTGGTTCACTTTTTTAATTGGCCACTTCCGGCGGGACACCTGAAACCGGTTCCGGAACACTACCGGTTCGGATACGGTCTGATACTATTTTCCCGCTTACCGTTCATCTGGTTATCGAAAAAGCCGCTCTTTGATGTGTCACATGCCGGGGTTTGGTTCACTTTTTTAATTGGCCACTTCCAGCAGGACATCCGGAACCGGTTCCGGCACACTACTGGTTCAAACATGGTCTGAAATTATTTTCCTGCTTACCATTCAACTGGTTATCAAAAAAACCGCTATTTGATGTGTCGCATGCATGGGTTATGTTCACTTTATTACTTGGCCACTTCCGGCGGGACACCCGGAACCGGTTCCGGAACACTACCGGTTCAGATATAGTCTGAGACTATTTTCCGACTTCCCGTTCATCAGATAATCGGAAATGCCGTGGTTTGATGGGTCGCATGCATGGGTTTGTTGTATTTTCATATCTGGCCCCTTCCTGGGGTACCGGTCCGGAACACCTAAATGGTCATAACTCCGGAACGGCAGGACCGATCTGAACCATTTTCAATAGGAAACAATGGGACAATGTACCCCGTCGAATGAACCATCGGTCGTTGAAATCGGTTCATATTTACTATCTAAAAATGAGGTGACCTTTTTGTACACATACACACACACATACATACATACACACACACACACATACATACACACAGACATCATCTCAACTCGTCGAGCTGAGTCGATTGGTATATAACACTTGACCCCTGCGGGGGCTCTATCAAATTTTCGTTTTTGGAGTGAACATATAGCCTTTCGGTACACCTTGGTGTACGAGAAAGGCAAAAAAGAAACAAGTTACCAACAGCTGTTAACGAACACTCAGTGAGGTCCCTCTTTGTACCGGCCTAATCACAGATCAGACACTTGCTGGCGTTAGAAATTGCAATTATAATTTTCCCAATTTAGAGCCTGTCTAACCAGCCGTTTTCCAACACCATCAAAGGGACACAAAACGGGCGTGGGCGTATGTGCTAATTCATATTCAATTAGCATTTTCGTAATTAGCTGTTAGGCTTGCGTGATTTCTAGGAGTGTGGTTGAGGGATTGCAAGTGTGGTTGTTGTGCTTTTGGTGTTTAATTTAAAAGTGAAAAGAAGTTCGTTATGGTTTTTTGGTAAACCAACATGGGTTGGATTCGGTCATGGTATACCTAGTCGAAATACAGTTTACGGACCGCACGCAAGTTTGATTATAACTTCTCCTTGTTACTGGAAAATTTCGGTCTAATTGTTAAGCAGTTGGCCATTCTAAATATGTTTCAAAAATTTCAGTCCACCACTTCATAATTAAAATAGATGTCCCAAACTTTCTGTTTCCGCACAGAATGTCGGCAGGCGAGTGGACTCGACACCGGCAATGGAAAGGCAACAATATTGTTGCACACCCGCAGCACATTGAGCAAAACCACCAAACCATCAGAATTAATAAGTAATGTGCAGTTGGAGTTGTATGCGACGGTGTAGGAGGAATGCATGGCTGAAGCGTGGGCTGACCAGGCAGTTGGTCGTTTTGTGCTTCATCCCCGCGTACCGCCCTTCACCACTTCGCTCGACCGGTGGTATGCTACTTTCTACAATTGTTTAGCAAGCTAGTACAGATTTTTCAATAAAAAAAGTTTGATTTGTCGATCCCCGCAAGGTATGCAACCATTTAACTTAAAAATGTTACTTGGGGGCTGTCCATAAACCACGTGGTCATGAGGGGGGGGGGGGGGGGGGGGGTTCGGCCAATGACCATTTTGTATGGACAAATAAAAAAATTTGTATGGACTAATGACCACGCGGGGGGAGGGGGGTGTTGAAAAGTCCCAAAAAAATGACCACGTGGTTTATGGACAGTCCCTTGGGTCCTAAAATACCCAAAAACCTCCTTAACCTCTTACGAACCATCCTGAAGCCTTCCAAAACACACCTGTAACATTTTGGACCCACTGAAACTTCATTTTCATTTAATTAGTGTTACATCAAATTCAAGATAAAACAATATTTCTTCATAATACACGGTTCGTGGCAGCCGTTCTCCATCCTCGGTCACGCCCGATGCTCACCAAGTCACGCTCCACCTGCTCCGCCCATCGTGCTCTCTGCGCTCCACGCCTTCTTGTACCAACCGGATCAGTTGCAAACACCAGCTTTGCAGGGTTGTTGTCCGGCATTCTTGCAACATGCCTTGCCCACCGTATCCTTCCGGCTTAGGCTACCTTCTGGATGCTGGGTTCGCCATAAAGTGCAGCGAGCTCGTGGTGCATCCTTCTCCGCCACACACCGTTCTCCTGCACACCGCCGAAGATCGCCCTTAGCACGCGTCGCTTGAAAACTCCGAGTGTTTGCAGGTCCTCCTCGAGTATGGTCCGTGTCTCGTGTCCATAGAGGACCACCGGTCTTATTAGCGTTTTGTACATGGTGCATTTGGTGCGTGGGTGAATGTTTTTCGACCACATTTTCTTCTGGAGCCCGTAGTAGGCCCGACTTCCGCTGATGATGCGCCTCCGAATTTCACGGCTCACGTTGTTGTCAGCCGTCAGTAAGGATCCGAGGTAGACGAATTCCTCCACCACCTCGAAGGTATCCCCGTCCGTCAATCGTAACATTACTACCCAGATTGACCCGGTCGTGTTCGGTTCCGCCTACTAGCATGTACTTCGTTTTTGAGGCATTCACCACCAGTCCGACCTTTGCTGCTTCGCGTTTCAGGCGGGTACACAGCTCTGCCACCGTTCCAAATGTTCTGGCGATAATGTCCATGTCGTCCGCAAAGCACACAAATTGACCTGGTTTTGTGAAAATCGCTCTCCGGCTGTTGAGCCCAGCTCGTCGTATAACACCTTTCACAGCCATGTTGAAGAGTATGCATGAGAGTCCATCACCTTGTCGCAGTCCCCGGCGAGATTCAAATGAACTGGATAGTTCACCCGAAACCCTTACGCAGTTTTGCACACCGCCCATCGTTGCTTTAATCATTATAGTCAGCTTCCCAGGATAGCCGTTTTCGTCCGTGATTCTCCATAGTTCTGCCACTTCGTAGTCGATGAACAGATGATGCGTTGGGACCTGATATTCAAGGCATTTCTGGAGGATTTGCCGTACGGTAAAGATCTGGTCCGTTGTCGACCGGCCGTCGATGAAGCCGGCTTGATAACTTCCCACGAACTCATTCGTTTAAGGTGACAGACGATGGAAGATGATCTGCGGGATAGCACTTTTTAGGCAGCATTCAAAATAGTGATCGCTCTGAAGTTCTCACATTCCAAATGGTTGCCTTTCTTGTGAATGGGGCAGATTACCCCTTCCTTGCACTCCTCCGGTAGCTGTTCGGATTTCCCGATCCTGACTATCAACCGGTGCAGACAGGTGGCCAACTTTTCTGGGCCCATCTTGACGAGTTTAGCTGCGATACCATCCTTACCAGCTGGTTTCAAGCTGGTGAATGGCATCCTTAACTTCCCTCAGCGTGGGAGTTGATTCATTTCCGTCCTCCGCTGCTCTGGTGTCGTCGTATCCTCCGTTGCCTTGGTCTCCCGTGCCTACGTTCTCCACGCCGTGCTGATGCTGATCGAATTGCTGCTTCCACCTTTCGATCACCTCACGTCCGCCCGCCAAGAGGCCTCCGTCCTTATCCCTGCACATTTCAGGCCAAACATTTTAATAGGTCCTATCTGCATTTTATAGGCTCTCTTTATTCACTTTCTCTTTCAATTATTGCAGTGTAATGGTACACTTTTCAACTATTTTTGCAATACAAATCAAAAGACGATTGTTTTGACCATCGTTCAATGCAAGGAGACAATCATAATACAGATAAACAGCTGAGATATTAACGAAAGAGAGGGAAACCAAAGAGAGCCTCTCTTCTGCAGATTGGACCTTTAGACATGTTTGGCCTGATTTCGGCTCGCGGCACGAAGCCGTTGCGGGATGCGTTGAACTACGTTGGTAGTACTTCCGTGTTGCTTGAGAATTGCACAACAGTTCCATTTCTTCGAACTCCGCTTCTTCCAGGCGGCGCTTTTTCTCCCGAAAGAGGTGGGTCTGCTATTTCCGCTTCTGTTTGTAACGTTCCACTTTCTGTTGGGTCCCTTGCTGCAACATTACCGCCTTCGCTGCGTTTTTCTCCTCCAAAACAGTTCTGCACTCTTCGTCGAACCATTCGTTCCGTCGATTCCGTTCCACATACCTGATGGTGCTTTCGGCTGCGTCGTTGATGGCTGCTTTCACTGTACTCCAGCAGTCCTCAAGAGGGGCCTCATCGAGCTCGGCCTCGGGATTCTGTGCGTATGCTGAGGCGACATCCGGTTGTTTCAGTCGCTCAAGGTTGTACCGTGGCGGTCGCCGGTACTATACATTGTTGACGACGGAATGTTTTGGGCGCAGTTGGACCATTACCAGATAGTGGTCGGAGTCGATGTTGGCGCCACGATAGGGCCCACTGAAACTTCTCTAAACCATCCTAGAACCACCTTAAACCTTTAGAACCCACTTGATCCCCTTTGAAATTGCCGCCCTTCGAAGCTGTTTGAAACCCTCTGAAAGCCCCTTGAATCCCCTCTGAAATATCCTAGAGGAATCTGAAATCCCACAGAAGCCTAGTAAAACTCCCGAAATCTTCATAAACAACCCTGCAACGTCCCTCCTGAAACCCCTTAAATAAAACCTTCTGAGTTCCCTTTTTGGTCCATGACTGTCCCTTCCTGTGGAACGGTGCGGATTCAAAATGTCGTGGCTTGACATCCAAACAGTAATTAAGTACCGATTATCTCAATTTAATAGCATAAATTTCCCAAATAGAGGGGAACGTGCCTCTGGAGTCGACCTACTGATGCATCGTAAGGTTTGTGGAGTATATTCTTCATTAGAGTTGAATGAACATCCCAGATGTGGACTGTACTGACCATACATTTTGAACGACCAGCCTCTTTCGCTGTAAAGTTCAATTTAGGATCAGCAAAATTTGGTGAACCCGTTCCCTCCTCCATGCCCCGGGTTTAATCCAAAAACAGACGCTGCATAATCCATTGAATTTGCAATGAGTCCTCTCGGTTTTTGCTGAGTTCTACTCGCTTCTCTGCCGTGATGACGTCAGCCTGCCACGTTTCCCAGCGAAGCAGCTTTAAAATGTGCTATCGGGTGGAAAATTTTCTCGAACTCCTATGTCTCCTGTAAAATTTAGTAGAGACAAACTTTTTCCCTTTGAACAATATACCAATGTAAGCATTCACGCGGGAATCTTTCTAACGGAAACGGGTTTTGCATACACAATTGCGAATGCGTATGCAAATTGTGCCCACCTGCATTTGGTTCCCGGCTGAACAAGTGATAAACTGTGGGAAACCCAGCCGGATCTGAAAGGTATTAAACATCTGGCGACAACTCCAGTAACTACAGCGAAATTTACATTCCTCATGACCCACTACTGACTTGAAAACAAACCCTATTGGGTCCGTGGTAGGTCGGTATTATTTAATGAATGTGATTGCATCTCGTCGTCCGTTCGGCCCTTCTCTGTCGCTAATGTTCCGACTGGGAAAACAGCCCTGAAGTGGTCGTTTGCTGTGAACACAGAAAACATGACAGCCAACTCAGCGACCACCACCACCGAGTGAATAAGTGAAAGATCTGTAACGGAATGGGAGGGTGGCGAAGTTTACATGACCAGGGCTGACAACATGGCCGATAATGTCTCCTTTGTGATTGTGTTTGTTGTCGTCGTTGTCGTCGTCATCGCAGTTGTCGAGGTCAAAGCGCAACCGTCATCAAGCTGGGGACTGCTGCTGCTGTCTGGGATGCTGAGGATAATTGTTAATTTCATCAGAACTCGAAACGGTTGTATTATTCATGGGTACGTGACAATGCTGCACTTATATGAGTTGATTATCGAGCGATGTGGAGCGTGCATTATATGTCATATATGGGAAAAAGCGTTAATGTTTTGTGGCTTTAATTGACAGTTTAAAACGGTGATTCCCAAAGTGGGCGAAATCGCCCCCCAGGGGGCGAAAATCAGGCCAAAGGGGGCGAAAATTTAAAAAACCGAAACTGGGGGGCGAAAATACTAAAATAGGGGGCGATTAATTGAGAAATATCAGAAGTACTAAAATACAAGCCCAGAATGTCAATTGAATCATTAAAATTCCCTGGCATTTCAAGATTTTTTGTTTCCAAGGTAATTAAAAAATGTTTGCTTCGAGATCGATTGAATTTTTGAAGAATTTGTGATGTTTATGTAGACTTTTTGGCAAAATTTCAAGAAAAAAAGCAAAAAAGAATGCTACACGAATTTTTGAAAGAATTCCTAGGGATTCTGAAGATTTAATAAAATGTATATGAAGAAACTTCGGTGGCGAAAATTATTTATTTATTTTTTCCAAATTATGAAAGGGACAGAGTTTTTTTTTTGACTTAATAAGAAAGTTTTGTTTTTAAGCGTCTTTTTACGGAAATTTCTATCAAAACCATGGATTTTAAAACGAATCTTAGAACACTTTTCGGGTGAATTTTGTCATACATTGCTTGAAAATATTTCAGAGAAGCTTCCCGGAGGGATTCAAGACATTGCTTATTACCAGCACCTTATTTGCAAATTTTCCACAAATTCAGGGTTGAATTCTCTCAAAACCGAGTAATGACTGATGGATGTCTACTTATTTGACAATAAAAAGTTCTCCAATTCAGAGGAAGTTTGTCAATTTCGATCACTGGCCTTTTCTTTATTTTCGATTACTGAGCAAAGCTACATTTGAAAATACACCAAAATATTCCTGATTTGTACTTTTTTGCATATTTTTGTAATTGTTATTTTCAATTTGCCACCAGTCAAATAAGGTACTTGTAACCAAACATCCCGGGTGTTAAAGAACACCCTTTTAGGAAACTAGAAAACATATGGTTGAAGATAACGTTCTGTTTTGCCCGATTTTGTTCAAGAATATGTACAGCACAAACATGATTTTAAAACGTATTGTTTTTACATGCAATAATGCAGTATTTTTTCAAATGCAAAAAATTGATGCTTTTGCAAATCAACTCAATGAAAATGAGAGCGATACTAACTCAGATATATTAAATATCGGGGGAGCGACACTAGTTTTGCCAAGCCGAAAAACCCTAAAAAAAGCCGAAAAAGTCGAAAAAAAGGTAAAAGCTAAACTTTTTGCGGGTTTTAGCGACTTTTTTGGGCTTTTTCAGCTTTTTTGAGGTTTTTTGGCTTAGCAAAACTAGTGTCGCTCCCCCTGTTAAATACCGGTTTTGCCACAGTAGTGTAAAATAATAGTTCCGCTAAGCAAATTTTTAGCCTTTTATCATGGAAAACCAAATCTCTTTTAGGAGGGGGCGAAAATGTTTTTCGCAAGCTCCAAGGGGGCGATACCTCCTAAAAGTTTGGGAAACACTGGTTTAAAAACTAGAAGAAGAAGAAGTGAAGTAGAAAAAAATAAATTTAAATTATCAATCACACTAGTAGTTAGGCATTCTTGTATGATATTTCGACCAGTGCACCCATCTGCTTCCTTATTTTTGTAAGAATCAAGTATCAGAAGGCCGGCTCCAGAGACACGTTTTTCTCCATTTGGGACATTTGTGCCATAGCCATACATATAAGCCTATTTCATCATTTACCTGATGAAGAATGAGACAAGGGATGGGAATTAGGAAAGGGAAAGGGAAAAGTGATGAAATAGGAAGGGGTACCCTAGAAGAGGAAATGAACGCATAAGCGCAATGAGAACTCATAGCCCATACCACAACGGGTTTAATCAGTGCCCTGAATAAGACACTGTAAAACGCATAAGCGTAATGAGAGCCTATAGCTCATTAGAGGTAGCTAATGACGTCATACGACTTTCAATATGACATTGAAAGACACGTCATCGAATGCATCCTCAATATTCAAGAAATCACCCAAGCAAAAACTACGTTTGAGCGAGTACTTTCTTGAAAACGTATACAACTTTGTGTAAAAGAGTCACTGTGGACATCCCAAATTGGGAGGCATGTGAGTTCACATGAATAGGCATGTCAGCCAGACGAACATCATAGATGTGATAATCGACAATGCGTTTCAAGCATTTCAGAAAGAACGAGGTAACCAGATGAATCTGGAATTCATTCCTTTTTTACACAACGTACGCACCCTTTCGGGATAAAACTATGGAGTAATTTTACGCAATGAAAATACTCCATAGAAAACTACAAGAGTTCAAAACATGTTTGAAATACTCAAATCCCTCTGGAGACAAAACCCCATTTGCTCCTGGAGATTTGAAGTAAGCAGAGCGTTTTAGTGCCCACTAAGTCGATTATATAGCTATAATTCTCGGGCGGAAGCTAAAGATCCGTAACTATACAAAAGACTGGTTTTTCCGAAGATATTTTGAACTTGAACAGAGCAGAGCTCCATTCAGAAATACCTCTTGCTGTCCACACAGACCGCAGAGGACAAGCTTCAAAGCAATAGTTATGGTATACCACAATGGAGGGCGTTGTAGGTATAAAACCACAATGAAACTCTCTTGGAGTAGCAATGGAAGCGAGTTATCTATAAAATGTGGTCGCAACCAATTAGTACAGGTTCCCTAGTTTATTGGGCAGGGACGCCTGAATACGCAAATTTTGCGAAGGAACACTCAAAAGTGCAAAGAAGGTCAAATGGAGACTCCTCATCTGACACATGCCAATCAGTCAACTCATGGCAAATTCTGCACATGCAGAGTTGAGTTATGTGCAATACTGCTCAATATCAGCGAAAAGATGCTGAATACAAGAGCTTGCTTGAAGGCATCCATAAGAAAAGGTTGAAACATACTAAGATAAAGCATGCTCGAGGCACGACACTTCATTTATAATGAAAGAAACAAAACTGGGTTCACAAGGTAAACAGTATATAGAAGTTACCCTACGAAAATGAACTTTTTGAAGTAGAGCCACTTGGGCTACGTACACTTTTTACGCTGAAAATTGAT
Source organism: Aedes albopictus (assembly GCF_035046485.1). Lineage (NCBI taxonomy): Eukaryota > Metazoa > Arthropoda > Insecta > Diptera > Culicidae > Aedes > Aedes albopictus. Next base: position 104,959,333 of record NC_085136.1, read on the forward strand.
CTGAGGTTTCCTAGCCGTAGCCACTACAAAAAACTAGACAGGATTACACTCTTCACAATCGCAGTTCAAAAAGAAAACATCAACGACAAACCAAATCGGTGTCAATTGAAAAACGCCAATGGCGAAAACGCATTAAACGAACCCATATAGGTAGTAATGTAAGCTAATTTACAACATTTGAATAATTCCGCCCTTATTTAGCCTTAAATTGGCACAAATTTCCCAAATGGAGGAGAACGTGCCTCTGAAGCCGATCTACTGATAGCCTTAAATTTGAGACTTAAGAAGGGCAACTGATTATCTCGGAGAAAAGCAAGGTCCACTGCACTATTGCTCCGGTTAGCGCAGTAAGGGAGTAATACTGTGGAGGACGCCCTAATTTTCCATAGGCTCCGTTTGTGATTAGGTTTTATTAGACCGCCTTAACCATTCATTCCTTGGCACGGTAAGCATGAAGCCGCATCACACCATGAATTAGGGGTCACCTGTTTGGTGGACTCTTACCACTGGATCAGGCGGTCCGTAGTGTTATTCTTAGCCAATTGACACAACCGCTACCGACACTATACAGCTATCTAGGATCGAGAAAAGAAGTTAACATTGATGGTTAACTTCCAAGCGAGCCCGAACGGCCGGAATACCTCAATCGGCTATCCGCGAAGATGGAGAAATGGTCTGCAAGCATGTTGGAAATCATCTACAAAGCGAAGTTGATTGCTGCCAGCTCAGCAACATAAAACGAACAAGGTTCCTGAAGTTCGCGGAAGGCGGTGGAGTTTTCATTGATGACACCGAAACCAGTGGATGCATTTACAAGAGCGATCAGTGAAGAACATCTTACTAGAATTCACATTTTGGCACTTTTCGTTCAAAATTCGAGGAATAGATATAAACCGAAGTTGATCAGGTATTTCGTGAATTGCTTGTTTCATGGACAGATCATATTTAACAGAGGAATTGTTATTGGCGAAGTGCACATGAGGAATATTATAATCTGGGAGGCTTTTGTCAGATGACATATGTAGGTAAATTCTCATGAATTTTGACTGAGTGTTCAGATTCAGCATTTCTTCGAAATTTTCGATAACAAGCGTGTTGCTCATTCCACACTTGAAAAGTAACCTTAGCGAGGGCTCCTAGTAGCGGTTCTGGTGAGGTTTCACCCCAAGGCTCGCATTATGCGTTGAGTGCATACAACCGAGGGCAATATGCAAGCAACGGTATATATTATTTTCCAGGTTAGAAGTGGGTCACATCAATTTAACCCTTATGTGGCCAGCATGGTACCCTGTTTAAACCCGATGTTTAAATGGTAACTCTCCTGGAACTAAGAACTCGTGAATAAATATTGAAAGTTAGGAGGGCAGGGGGAGGGGCTCCTGTTTTTTTATTACGCGAAGTGCCGGCAGGCTACCCGGATGTGGAAAATTATTCCAAAAAGTAGCAGGCAGAAAGCTGCTCTGTTTATTGTAAACGTGTTAGTTTAAATTTAAATAAGGGTGGTGTTATATATTGTCTAAAATAAGAGATAGGCAAAATGAGATGGAATCACAGAAAAGTATTCAAGGAACATTTTAATAAGTATTGTTATTTTTGTTAAATGTAATATGTGGTTTGAATAAATAAATAGTAAAAAAAAAAACGCTTAAGTCCAATGACCGAAGTACAATCAACTCTATAATGCCTGAGAAGAGTTGTAAATTTGCCGGGGCCCGTGATGCAGCGGCTACACGTTCGCTTCATTAGCGTATGGTCATGGGTTCGATCCCAGTCCCGGCACTTCGTCAGCTGCTCTTCCCCCCGAGAACGGCTGGCACTTGACCCTCTTCTGAGCTCTCATAGCTCAACGGACCCGGATAATTGGATATCGGCGAACGGCAACCCATAATGGACGACCCCCAATCGGACTGGAAAAGGAACAACAGCCACACATCATTTCATCATCGTGCTCATCATTCTTCCAAGGACAGGGTTGAAAAGTGAAAGCAGCACAAAGGCAAAACCAGTTCGATATAGCAGAATAAGAATATAATAGTATACATTTAGGCGCTGTACAAAGTGTAAGTGCAGCTGCCAATTGGAATCGCTCACGTAGTGCCCTAGTGGAGAGTAAAATAGGGTAAGTGGTTAAGAATTAAAAAAAGAGTTGCAAATGGACCGTCAACCTAAAGATCGTTATTCATAAACTTGCGGAAGGTTGTGCTGCTTATAAAGTGTGAATGTTGGCGCAGAAAAAAAAGAGAGTGAAGTGTAGAAGAACAGCAGAAACCCGCTGTTTTGGGCAATTCCGACGTGTAGACAGAGTCCGTAAACACATTCGGCAATCTGAAGACCGGAAAGACCAAAAGAGACTGGGACTCCTCGGTCAAGGGTAGGTGGACACACAAGATCATACCGAGCGTGTCCCGGTGGACGTGCAGGCCCCATGGCGAAGAGAATTTTCACCTGACACAATTCCTGTCGGGGCATGGGTGCTTTAGGTGGTTACTTGCACAGGTTTGGGCATGCAGATTTGCCCTCATGTTCGGAGTGTGCAAATCGGGCGGAGACGGCAGAACACGTGCTCTTCGAATGCCCGCGCAGGTCGAGCATGGGAGGGGGGGGGGGCGGAGGTATGTGGTAGGGATACTACTCCCGACAATATAGTTGAACGGGGGTGGACAAGTGGAACGCCGTATCGGCCACGTTTATCTTCATATCCAGAGGAAATGGTGGTCCAACCAAATGCTAGTCGAGTTGGCCCCCCTAGAGAACAGGTGGTAGCAGACGCTTAACAAAGAAAGTGCTGAAGTACAGTGCTTTCTTTATTTATTTATTTATTTATTTATTTATTTATTAACTTCATCTTCAGCTATAGCTGTACAGATTGTTTGGTTACTTAAATTAATTGCCTAATCCTGGTGTTAAAAATCGTTCTAGTTAAATCAAAATCAAACCATGGTACACTGTTTAATAAGCAAACGCATCTCTCAAACGGGTGATGCTGACCATACGCTGTGGCATGCCGAGCAACCCAGAACAATTGTCGGTGACGTAAACGACGAGCCGGAGCATAGAAATTGACTTGATGTAGAAGATATGGACAGTCTAAACGGTCACATAAAATATCGAATGCGAACATCATCTGTAGGAACTTACGTCTTTCACGAAGAGTTTCCAGTCGTATCAGCTGACATCGTTGTTTGTATTGTGGTAGTCTCAGCGGGTCATTCCATGGAAGCCTTCTTAGCGCAAACCTCAAAAAACTGCGTTGAACTCGTTCTAAACGTTGTATCTGAGTTTCATGATATGGTGCCCAAACTGGCACAGCATATTCGAGTACACTACGAACAAAACAGCTATACAAGGTTTTGAGAGCGTACACGTCATCAAAATCGGCGGCATTACGACGAACGAAGCCTAGCAGCGAGAAACCTTTAGCCGTTGTCAGAGATATATGTTCGTTGAACTTTAGCTTTGAATCCATAATCACTCCAAGATCTTTTATAGATTCAACACGTTCAATTTTGTCTCCGTCTATGGTGTATTCAAAGCTAATTAGAGGCCTAGATCTTCGGAAGCTTATTACTTTACATTTCCCGGCGTTCAACAGCATACCATTAGATACACACCAGCTATCTACGGTATCGATGTCCTGCTGCAGAGCAATGCAGTCGATGACGGAACTGATGATGCTATACATTTTCAAGTCGTCTGCGAACATAAGGCGGTGAGAACTTATACGGTGACAGAGGTCATTAACAAACAGGATGAATATTAACGGGCCCAGATGGCTTCCCTGAGGCACTCCGGAAGGCGTGATGTAAATGTCAGATTTTGCGGAGTTCAGTTTAACGAAAGCGGATCTACCAGTTAGATAAGAACGTAACCAAGCTATGAGCCACTGAGGGAATCCATATTTCTCAAGCTTTTCCAGCGTTAAGGCGTGCGGTACTTTATCGAAAGCTTTCGCAAAATCTATATAGATGCTATCTACTTGGCAATGCTTTTCAATACTGGTATTCAACAAGCTCGTGTAGCTCATGAGGTTCGTTTCGGTTGAGCGATTTTTCACAAAGCCATGCTGAAACTCGGAAAATATCGGTTTTGCGGCTGAATACATTCTATCATGAATAAGAAGCTCCAGGATTTTAGCTAAGCAACATAGTATCGATATTGGACGGTAGTTTTCAATATTATGAATGCTGCCCGATTTGTGTATAGGAATGACTGACGACAATTTCCATACATCCGGAAAAACGCCTTGTTCCAGGGATAGGTTAAACAGTATGCAAACCGGAGGCCCAAGTACTTCTGCACATTTTTTAATGAAAACAGGCGGAAGCTTATCAGGACCTGGACCCTTCGAGGCATCAACGGCGTTCAGTGAACTAATGATCTCGGCCACGGAGAATGTGGGGCGTGGGAAGTTGATATCAAATGACGGCAGCGAATCCAGAAGTTCCGTCGAGTCTGGAAGAGGGTCTGTGCTGTACACTGATTTGAAAAACCTAGCAAACATTTCAGTAGATGTGGCGGCATCGTATGTAGTTTCGTTACCAAAAGACAGCTTAGATGGAACTGATTGCGAATTTTTCCTGTTCTTAATGAATCGCCAGAACGAGGATGGGTTTGACTTGGCTTCGTCTTGAATGCGGAAAACGTACTCACGGAAAGCGGAGGATACATGGGCACCATAATCAGCTTCAACGGATTGGAGAGTTGTTTTGTTCTCCACTGTTCGATTACGAAAGTATCGGCGGCGGATTTTACGAAGAACGTTACGATGATGCTGCAGCTCCGCGTTCCACCAGGGCTGCTTGTACGTGCGTTGAGGGTTGCATCTACGCAACGGAGTGTGTCTGCTAACTGAATCAAAAACTGCGTTGTAAAATGATGCGATCGCAGAGTTTACATCATCAACGTTGAGGATTCTGTACCAGTCTAGAGACCTGAGGTCGTCTTTTAAAGCATCGTAGTCACAGCGATTGAAGTCGAAATCCAGGGCTGCAGAGGGTGCGTTGAGGCTGTCATCTGCTGTTCGTATATCCAAACGTACAACGAACGGATTGTGATGCCGGTCGAGCTTCAACATCGGTACTGGCACTTCGATAAGCTCAGCCTCACAGCTGTTGCTCACGAAGGCCAAGTCAAGCAATTTTCTATTAGCATTGTGCACATCACATATTTGAACAAGGCCCGTAGCGATCAGGTTTTCAGTGAGGATTATCTCCTGTTCAGAAGATGCGTTTGTAGGAAGGTACCCGTGAATGTCCTCATCATATGACCATAGTAGATGACTGAGGTTGTAGTCACAAACAACAACGATGGAATCAGGGCGGTCTGCTTTACTGATAATCTGGCGAATACAGTCGGAGTGCGCTGCATATCTATCAGGATCGCTGTTTGGTCTTAAGTAGATCCCACATACATAGACGGACTTGTGAGGAAGCGATACTTTTACCACTGCTTGTTCGAGTTGCTCGTCGCCAGAAACTTCAACCGGTGCACTGGATAAGGAACAATGCTTTCGTGCGCTCACCGTCGTGTGCGATGCGACAGCGATGCCGAGCGCGTGTAGACGGACCACACAGAAGATAATTCTTTACACGCACTCTTTCTCATCATGAAGGCTGCGTGTAATGTGTATTTTTTTTTTTATCTTCTCACTTAGCGCTCTGAGATGCATGCCATCTCTGACGATGATGAAACCTTCGTACGTGCTTTAAACCACCTCCTGAATAGGAAATCTTCCCATCACTTGTATAGCAGCCGTTCCCATGCTATCTGCCACCAAGTTGTTGTTAACGAGAGGAACCCGATACGGCTCTGCTATAATCGCAACGTCGCACTTTACTGCGCAACGTCGTTGTTGACTGCCTCAACAGTTGCTGTCCGATGTCGCAATGATTCAGGCCTGCGATCGCCTTCTTATAATGCAGGGCACTTGTATCCAGCCGTTGAACAGGCGTTTCCTTCTTCCGTCGTGCAGAGCATGCACCTTGGCGCAGTCATTCGCAAAGCGTCCCTTCTCTCCGCATTTTTTGCAATGTGCAGATCTGTCTGGACCTTTGCAGCTGGTCAACATGTGTCCAAAGCTAATACACTTGAAGCATCTGAACATCCATTGGCAGTCACTTCTTCCTACTCATACAGCGACCCTCAGCGGGCACACCAACTCGTACCTTGACCGTCAACAATTTGCTAGCCGCAGACACTGATAGTGGAAACGTCGCTGTTTGTGTGCATTGATACCCCCTTCGTAAGCCGGATCGTTAGAACCATTTCTGCCAATTGGCAATGCGTCTTCAGTTCACGATCAAGCTCCTCTGCTGTTGTGATATCGTCCAGATATCGGCATTCGATCGTTGCTTCCTGGCACAAAGCCTATACGTTCGCACCATCCCCGACGAGAGCACCCATTGTGCTCCCTGATTCTCACCACATTCTCACCCAGTTCCATCAACTCCGGATCCTCTCGGACTTGCGGATTGCTGCATACGGCTGACCAGCAGCCTCCCATGTTTCTCTCCGGATGGGGCAGAAGGCGTTTTGCCTGTTCTTTTTTGGATTTCCTTTTATCTCGAACCGACTTTCTTCCCTTTTCGATACGATTATTTCCTTTCGTTTTCTTCTTTTTGGATTGATTTTTCTTCTTCTCTTTGCGATTTTTAATCGCTGATGGTTCTGTCGTCGCTCAGCTCATCGCTACCTTGAATATTATATGTCATCTTCGGGTCTTCCTCCTCGCTTGGTGTTTCTCGATCCCGCTTGCTCGAGCTCTTATTTCTGCTTCCTATTGGGCGTCTCCAGTAGTTCGGATGATGCTTCCACCATCGCCACATGCTCCAAGGTCAGCTTCAAAGCATTTTCAGCAGTCTCAGCTCTCTTCCGCAATGCTGTGTACTCGCGGTCAGCTTCAATCACGGCATATCTGAGGTTCGACACCCTCTGCTTAATCTGGGTGTGCACGTTGTTACGGTTCTTAACGTATTCGTGCAGCTCGATGACCTACCTTTCTGTTCAAGTCCATCATTGACAACTTGGGCCTTGCAAGTTACTATGCCTCCTTGAGTGGCGCTAGATATACAGGAGCGTAGAGACACCAAACCTAGGAGGCGTACTAGGGTAGGTGTCAAGCATGAGAAGAGCGACGCGCTCGTCATCAAGTTAGTGGAGCCTCGTAGCCGTGTGGTTAGAGTCATCAACCTTCTAATCACACCATGCTGTGGGGTGAGGGTTCGATTCCCGCTCCGGGCGATGAAACTTTTCGCGAGAATAGTTTCTTTTCCGTTTTCACTGGTGCACTCATGTGTCCGTTGTCTATTAAGTTTCGTTCAGTCTGTACAGCCGCTGCACTATGGGCCAGAAATCAAAATTTCGCGACAAAAGTCAAAAAAGTTGTTTTTCTCAGATCAATAAATTTTCATATTTGTTTGATTGTTTGTGCTATGTTTGATTATATACCGACTGATTTTTTCGATTTGTAACAAAATTGTATCGTTTTTTGTATGGGAGAACTTTTTATAAGCGAAAATTCTCGATTTTAAGCAATATTAAGAAAAATGTGATTTGTGATTAAAAATGTGCCCAACAAATATAACGCCTACATTTCCTAGAAGTAAATTTAGTATATTTAGCATATTTGGTGCACAAATTGCGATGCGTTTGAGTTTAAAAATAAATTTTACAATATTTACTCAAATTTCACGGTTTATTTGCCAATGTGTTCAAAAAGTAGGAGTATTCGACCGTATTCGACATGCAACCGGTCTAGGATGCTAGTTTAGACTCTTCTTTTTCGAGTGCTTGCGGACTTTTTTGCGGGAATTTGCGGGAAACCAAGTTAGAGTGATTTTAGTGCTTGCTTTAATTTTACAATATTCACGCTGTGCTTCAATAATCATACAATCTTGCCATTACGACGCAAAGACTTTATGGCTTGCGAAACAATGTACATAGAATCAAACAACTATCATTCTGGAAGATTTTGTTTCAGATATAAATTTTATTATAAGCTTTTAAACCAAGACCACACACGTACTCAATGTGCAATGTTTCGATATATCAATCCGTGTGATCAATTAGAATTTTAAATTAACTCAACGTACATACATATGTATAGATGGGTACATTATTAATGAAATTAGGAGCAAATCCACAGCTCAAGTGAGATTTTAACTCACGACCCTCATATGCTACACAAGTGCTTTACCGACTTAGCTACCGAGACGATCAATGACACGGCATTTTAAATATTTCAAGGAAAATCGAATATTTCTATTTATCGCAAATATATAAAATCTATCCCACTTGTAAATACCGGCTCCGAGTGATTTGGCCGACTGTCATTTGGGTGATTGCCGCTTGGCCAAACGCCATTTGGCTGAATGCTATTTGGCTGAAGAAGAAACGTTCGTGCCACTGTTCTCCATGTCAGTATAACTCAAAATAATCGCCTATGATTAAAATGAGGAAAAATCTCTGATAAAATATGAAGGGGATTCACTAAACAGCGTAAACTGATTAAACTGAATAAACGTCGCGATCACCAAGGCAATCTTCGATTATTTCAGTCGCAAAATCATGAAACATTTCAAATAAGCAGAAAAGCATGGCTTACGCAGCAATTTAATCTGTTTAATGAGTACCCCTATTGACAGTTTCAACGCCAACTAATGCCTGAATTACAAAACTAGAAAGAATAGTTAATGTTTGGAGAAAGGAAGAAGGAAAAATTAATGATGATCAAATTGGCAGCTAGAATGTGAAAAGGGGTCTCTGAAATATTTTGAACATAATTCGGCCAAATTCCGGACATCTGAAACACCTGAGCAGCGGATTTTTTCAGCAAAAACTTATCCATATATACATAAATTGAGCTTATTAAAATCAAAATTGACCACACGAATTGATGTACCGAAACTTTGCACTTTGAGTAAATGTGTGGTATATATTTAAACGCCTACAATCACAGTCTTACCTGAAATGAAACCTTCCAGAATAATAGTAGTTTGTTGCTATGTAATTGTTTCACAAGCCATAAAGAGATTGCGTTGTAATGGCAAAAGTGGATCTTCGAGTGGGTGGTTATTGAAGCACAGCATAAAACATAGTTTTGTAAAATTAACGCTTGCAGCTTCCTAGACCAGTTGCATGTCAAATATGGTCGAATACTACTACTTTTTGAACGAATGGGCAAATAAACCGCAAAATGTGAGTAAATATTGTAAAATTTTAATTTGATCTTAAAGACATCGCAATTTGTGCATCAAACGAGGAAGAGCTCGTCACAGCACTGTGGCAACAGTTCGAGGTTCAGGTGATCACCGCAGCCGTTCGGCTACGGAAGCCCCGGCAGGGACACAGATAACTTTGGTACAGCTACCTTTGGCGGACGCAAATAGGCCCGCTAAACAAGGGAAGTTTAAAGTGGGCTGGTCAGTATGCCAACTAACCTTACACGAGCTACCGGAGGTTTGCTTCAGGTGTCTGGACGCGGGACATAAGTTATGGGACTTTAAAGGCTCTGACAAGAGCAAGCTAAACGGCGGCGAAGGCCATAAGGCACAAGGCTGTACCAGTTCACCCACATGTTTAATTTCTGCAACCAACAAGCACCCAACGGAGGTCCAAGCTATCTTGTTATAGATCACAGTCATTTCAACCTTTTCGTCGATATTCGGCCTCCTTCGTCTCCGACATTCGCCACACAAGCAATCAAACTATCGTACGAAACAAAAATGTCAAACGAATGCATTTCACCACGATAGCGTCTTCGGGAGAAGGTTCGGCTTTTATTATTCCTGTCTTCATCCATAATGAGAGCTGTGCTAACCAAATGTGTGTCGTATTCAATGCAACATGCAATAATAAACTAATACTAACATTCATAATTGGAATTGGCTGTAAATCTTTGCAAAAAGCCAGAATTAGACAAATGTCATCGTGTAAGTCGACATTGATTTGACGCTTTCTTATGTTTATTGAACTTCGTTTTTCCGCTCGTGTTATGTGTAAGAGGTAACGGTAGCGCACGAATGTAACAAAGCAAGCTGACACCCGACTGCGGCAACGAAATGAAGGTAGTGAAAAGTGTCGAATGTTTACAAGACTTCAGAAGAGCCACAGCTAGCAAATAACAGTTCAGGTAACGCAGCTGAACCCGAACCATTGTGACGCAACTCAGCAACTACTGTGCCTGGTAGTCGCTGAGTGGGGATGGATATCGTCACCATAGCGGACCCACCGGTAACGCTTCGCGGTAGTCGAACGAGCAGTTCACGCAGATGCTGAACTGTATGACGGGCTGACAGGTTGAAGGCCGGTGGTGAGACTTCAATGTCTGGGCCGTGGAATGGGGAAGTTTTATGCAGGGTCAGATCCTTCTAGAGGCACTGGTTCTGCTAGATGTCGATCTGGCTAATGTCGGTATCAAAAGTATCTTTAGCCGGAACGGAGCGGAGTCGATCATCGACGTTATTTTTGTTGACCTGGTCTAACAAGTAGTTCTAACTGGAGGGTAGATGATGTCAACACCCACAGCGATCAACTGGCTTTTTTTTCAGTATACATGACCTGTAAGCAGTCGCGGTATGCGATGGTGTGCAGGATAACGGTGGGCATTAGCGAAGGATGAATCTCGAGCTAGCTGTCCTCGACGGTGAACCCAGCATCCAGGAGCCAGTTGGTACAAGCAGACAAAGAGCGCAGCGACAAGATATGAGTGGATCAGGTGATACGTGGTCTAGCGAGTATCGGATGTGCTCGTGGATGGACTTTTCGAAAAAAAAAACAAGTATATACAAAGTTTTACAATTAATATGATGTATATTATAAGTGAATTAAAAACATGATTAAGGTAGTAGTTTTGGAAGGTGGTATTGAGAAGTCAAACATTCATATGTTTTATTTGTACATATCTTGTATCATATTTTACTTTGAAAACTTAGATCATTTTTATCAACAACAGCAGCACAGGCATCGGGAAATCCACTCCATGTTATGAGTTCGACCTTGAATAGCGCACTCGTACATAATCCATCAGTCATTGTCGGCCTTCAACCCCTTACGCGAATGTTGGAATCTGAAAAATACTCATTAGCTTCCTGAAAACCTAAATAAAAGACTTCAAAAGTTATGGTTTCTGATTATGTTTAAGGTATTAATAATAATTCATATGATAAACTGAAAAATAAATATATGTGAACACCTTATGAACTAAAACAATTTTATGTGCAGAACCCTTAAAACTATAAACTTATCAAATAAAAATGCCAAAGGAAAAAAACAAACCTTTACCCGACGCCCACCTTTCCCCAGTACCTACTGCAATTATGATTGTCCTTCTTGATCCGATCGCGCACCTCTGCCTCGATGAACTTCTCATGTTTGGCGTTTTTCTCGGCAGCCAGCGTCTGCTTGGCCAGCAGTTCTTCCACACCTATAGCCGTCTTGGTGTTCTGAAACGAAGAAATCTCACTCTCAAACTCCGTAACCACGAAGACCCACTTGGGGATCTCGAAGCGGATCAGACACAGCAGCTCCCGGATGTAGTCGAACTCGTCGATGAACGATTGGTAGACCCGATTGCCGAAGCGTGCCGACAGCTTCATCTCCAGACGCCAGTCCTGTTGCTGCTCCAGCGTGTTGGCCACCACGCTGGCCGTGGAGCTTGGCGCTTGGATGGCCGCCGCGGACGAGTTGTTGGAAGTGTTCCCGCTGGAGGTGGTTGTTGATGTGGGCTTGGTGTTGATGAACGAGTCGTACAGCTTGCTCAGGATCAACAGGCGGGAGTGTTTCGCCTCACGCAGTACGGTTTGCTTGGTGAGCTTGAGTGCGGCCGTTACGTACTCGCGGACCTGGGTTTTCTGCTTCTGGATCACGTGGTAACGGGTGGGGTTTTCCAGACGGGTTTCCACCTGGAGGACCTTTTTCGGCAGATCGATGTCCATGTTCTCCAGCGGGAGCTTGACGGAGAAGACCGATGGTGAAGGGGAGGGGCTTTTCTCCAACTCATAGCTCTTGACCTGCTCACGGAGAAGCTGCTGCTTGAGCTGGGTTCGTGAAGAGCTGCTCAGGTGAGGGAAGCTCGTCCTGTGGGAGGTCGAGTTTTGGTTAAGTTATTCAGGAAATTTCGTTCGTTTAAGACTAACTTATCGAAGGTCGCCACCGTAGAGGACTTAAGGTCGCGAACCACGTTAACCTCGGCGGATTTATCCAGCAGCGAAAAGGCGTCATCTTCGAAGCGGCTACAGTCCACATCGACCAGGATACGGCAGTCGTTCATAGAATTCATGGTGTGTGCTAATTCTGAAAATAGAAAGAAACACAAACAAAGTCACAACAAAGCAAAACAAATCACCTACACAGCAATGTTGTAACATGATACGGTCGCAATCACCCGAATTCCTCCCATCCAAACCGAAACAACATTGCGCTCCATTCCCGTGAGACATTGTGAAATTTACGCTCCATCAAGCACGTCATCGCGACGACGACGACGGGGGAGTTTGCTTGTGCCAGTCCCGGCGAACAAAGATAACCTTCGAACGTTCTTCTTTTGTTCACCGCACCGCAAAAACCTTCCCTGCCACGCCACCGTGATTCCCATTTGTCAGAAGTAGTCCCCCGAGGGGTGGGAGTGCGAGAAAAATGATAGTTTCTCCTTATCAAATTCCATCCATCGAAGCTCATCAAGGAGCGATTTCATGTTTCAGTGCGATGCGGTCGGTCCTGGTTTCCGACACATTGGAAGTTGTCTTTTCATATGAACTTGAAGGGAGTTTGTGAATTGAAACCATTTGAACACGAAAAAAAACCCTAATTAATCCACCTAGCGGTGATGGTGCCTTTCTCGTGCTTTAAAATATCCTTTCAACAAAACTCGAGCGACCTGTTGATGACATTGACATAAATACAAAATGAAAACTGCTTGCTAAATCTGCTCAATATGGATACATTTTATATTAGCATACCATCCAATATTCAGAAAATATAAGACAACGATCCAAAACTCAAACCAAACAAGTGTCATGGAGCCGCAAAATTTTGAAACGTCATTTTAGATTTTCCGGTCATCATTTTATGACTCCGGATATCTACCCCAACTAAACTAACCGCCATGGATGTTCTGGTATTAATTTTTGGACTCTGCACCTAAAATTACATAAAATAGTCGCCGTGTTGAATTTTGGCAAGTCGTTTATGATTTTCTGGTTACCAGTTTTGGACGAAGGTCGGCATTCTTCCCCTTGTGAAACAGCGCACAGCTTGGGTTTTCTGATTACAAATTTTGAATTCTGGACATATTTTCATACAAAATATACCCATAATGCAAGAATTAAAAATCCTATAAAATAGGCACTAACTTGAATACTGGGCCATTATCTTGGATACTCTGGTGGACTCCGAACATATTTCCCATACCAAATACACTTATTTTACATAGTTTTAGAGCTCAAAATTCCTTAAAACAGCCACCATCTTCTGTTGACGCGATCAAATTCTTATTTTTCCATTCAACGTTGACCCATCCTGCTATAAATTTACACCTTAGGAATCTGAAATGGTACGATTTGATGAGATCGCTTTAGTTTTGTCTATATTTTGTTCTCATATATGAGAACTTAGACCTATTCGTCACTGTTGTTAATACCTAATGTTTATCAGGCCATTAAACAAAGCCACGATTAAATTTTTCACATGAACGTTGGTTCTGCTACACAACAGCTAGTCTTCAATGTGATCTAAGGCTATTTTCTTGCTAACCGTTCATTAGATTATCAAAAAATCTGCGATCTGATGTGTCGTATGTATGGGTTTGGTTCATTTTTATATTTGGTAATTTCCGGTGGGATAGCCGGACCTGATTCCATGAGTCATGGACCATGACACTACCGGTTGTCCCAATTATGGTCTGAGAATATTTTATTGCTATTTATTCACCTCCACCTAATCACCGCGATTTGATATACTGCATAAATGGGTTTGCTTCACTTTTACTTCTAACCACTTTCGAAGCTACAGCAGAACCCGCAATCGGCTACCAGGAATCTAATGTGGTCTGACCCTATTTTTCCATCAGGTTGTCGATAAGTCGTGATCAGTCTTGTTAGAGATCACAGTCATTTGAACCTTTTCGTCGATATTCGGCCTCCTTTGTCTCCGACATTCGCAACACAAGCAATCAAACTACTGTTCGAAACAAAAATGTCAAACAAATGCACTTCACCACGATAGCGGCTTCGGGAGACGGTTCGGCTTTTGTTATTCCTGTTTCTTCCATAATAAGAGCTATGTTGCCCATCTGTGTGTCGTATTAAATGCAACATGCAATAATAAACTAATATTAACATTCATAATCGGAATTGGCTGAAAATCTATGCGTAAAGCTAGAATTAGACACATGTCATCGTGTCAGATGACATTGATTTGACCCTTTCTTATGTTTATTGATCTTCGTTCTACTTCTCGTGTTGTGTGTAGGTAAGAGGTAACGATAGCGCACGAATGTAACAAAGCCGACTGACACCCGACTGCGGCAACGAAATGAAGGTAGTAAAAAGTGTCGAATGTTTACAAGACTGGTCGTGATTTGATGTACCGCATCCATTGGTTTGGTTAAATTTTACATTTTACTACCCGGATCTACCCGGGTAACTACCGGCTGAACCAAATATGGTCTATCATTATTGTCTTGTTAACTGCTCATCGGTTAACCAAAAACGCTGCAAATTGAAGGTGTCACATGCAGGGTTTGACAATTTCGACGGGACTCTCGGAACCAATTCCGGAACACTACCAGTTGTCTTTAGTGTGACGTAAGGCTATTTTCTAGCTAACTGTTCATCAGGTTATCGCAAAAGCCACGATTTGATGTGTCACATGCCTGGATTTGGTTTACTTTTACATTTGGCCTCTTCCGGCCACTCAAAACCGATTCCGAAACACTTGCTGGCCGTTCATTAGGTAATCTAAAAAGCCGCTATTTGATGTGACGCATGTACGGGTTTGTTTCTCTTTCAGATTTAACCACTTCGGCGGGAACCCCGGAACGGGTTCCGGAACACTACTGGTTCAGATATGGTCTGAGATGGTTTTCCTGCTCATTGTCCATCAGGTCATCGAAAATGCCGTGGTTTGATGTGTCGCATGTATGGGTTTGGTTCAATTGTACATTTGGCCACTTCCAGCGGGACGCCTAGAACCGGTTCCGGAACACTACCGGTTCAGATATGGTCTTAGATGGTTTTCCAGCTCATTATCCATCAGGTCATCGAAAATACCGTGGTTTGATGTGCCGCATGCATGGGTTTGGTTCAATGGACTACCCGCTTGGCGCACATCCACAGTTGATCAGCGGGAGTAAATCCATTTTATTTTGTATGGTGAACAGCATCTAAACGTGTATTACTTGAAATAGAAAGCTTTTACTGAAAAAATATTTGGTAGGCTTAATAGCAGTCACCATTGTGCACAACCACTACCATATATTTTTTCGAATAATGTATTCCACTTCGATAAATTTGCCTTTAGATGCTATTCGCCATACAATATTTTTGCGATTTACTTTTAGCGCATAGAAGCTAGCGCCACATTGGTCGATGCGGAGAGTAGGAAAACAGCCGATGTAATTAATTCTTTGTATATTTGGCCACTTCCAGCGGGACGCCTAGAACCGGTTTCGGAACACTACCGGTTTAGATATGATCTGAGACTATTTTCCTGCTTAGGCGCTGTCCATAAACTACGTAGACTCATTTTGGGCCATCTCAGAACCCCCCCTCCCCCTCCGTAGACTTTTGTTCATACAAAATTTTCGAAATTTGTATGGAACGTTGACTTTGGCCAGACCCCCCCGTCCCCCCCTAAGAGTCTACGTAGTTTATGGACAGGCCCTTACCGCTCATCAGGTTATCGAAAATGCCGTGGTTTGATGTGTCGCATGCATGGGTTTGGTTCACCTGTATATTTGGCCACTTCCAGCGGGATGACTAGAACCGGTTCCGGAACACTACCGGTTCAGATATGGTCTGAGATGATTTTCCTGCTGATTATCCATCGGGTCATCGAAAATGCCGTGGTTTGATGTGCCGCATGCATGGGTTTGGTTCAATTGTATATTTGACCACTTCCAGCGGGACGACTAAAACCGGTTCCGGAACACTACCGGTTCAGATATGGTCTGAGATGGTTTTCCTGCTCATTGTTCATCAGGTCATCGAAAATGCCGTGGTTTGATGTGTCGCATGCATGGGTTTGGTTCAATTGTATTTTTGACCACTTCCAGTGGAACGCCTAGAACCGGTTCCGGAACACTACCGGTTCAGATATGGTCTGAGATGATTTTCCTGCTCAATGTCCATCAGGTCATCTAAAATGCCGTGGTTTGATGTGTCGCTTGCATGGGTTTGGTACAATTGTATATTTGGCCACTTCTAGCGGTACGCCCAGAACCGGTTCGGGAACACTACCGGTTCAGATATGGTCTGAGACTATTTTCCTACTTACCGCTCATCAGGTTATCTAAAATGCCGTGGTTTGATGTGTCGCATGCATAGGTTTGATGCATTTTCATATCTGGTCCCTTCCTGGGGTACCGTTCCGGAACACCTAAATGGCCATATCTCCGGAACGGCTGAACCGATCCGAACCATTTTCAATAGGAAACAATGGGACCAGATTCCGCGTCGAATGAACCGTCGGTCATTGAAATCGGATGAGGTTTACTGCCAAAAAGTGATGTGAGTTTTTTTGTACACACACATACAGACACACACACACACGCACACACATACACACACACATACACACACACAGACATCACCTCAATTCGTCGAGCTGAGTCGATTGATATATGTGATTTGACCCTCCGGCCCTTCTATCAAAAAGTCATTTTTGGAGTGAACATATAGCCTTTCCAGTACACTTAGTGTACGAGAAAGGCAAAAATCCCAGAAAAAAAGCTACACAAGACGAATTCAGTAACACGCAGCTGAAAAAAGAAGAAGCTTCTAGCTATTAACATGTTCCGTAGGCAGTAGATTTCTACACAAGCTGCAAAAAGACTTCAAGAATACCTTAAGACATTCTACGCGATGCTTCCGAGTTTCTGTGAATACTAGTAGAAGAAATTCTGAAAAATTGTTTGATGGGACGTAAAAAAAACCCTAATTAATCCACCTAACGGTGATGGCGCCTTTCTCGTGCCTTCGAAACTATGTTTCAATAAAACTCAAGCGAAATGTTGATGTATATCGCACTTCCATACAATTAACAGAAATCCATTTCATGATACCAGAAATCATATCGTTAATCTGGCTTTTAATATTTGAGCCTCAAACTCTTAAGAAAAAGACGCTATCTTGAATTTGAAGCCGCCATTTAGGATTTAAGATTGCCGTCATGTATGTTCTAGTCACCATTTTTGGCGTCCAGACATCATCCCCATACCAAATATACCAATAATGCATTGTTTCAGGCCCTATAACTCCATTAAACAGCCGCGATTTTGAATTTGGAGCCGCCATCTTAAATTTTAGATCGCCAGCTTGGATTTCCTGATCGTCATTTTGGACTCTGGACGTCTTCCCCATATCAAATATTGCATGGTTTTAGAGCCTGAAAAGCCTAAAAAGGCGCCATCTTAAATTTGGAGCCGCCATCTTACATTTTTGATTGCTATCTTGGATATTCTGGTCGGCCTTTTTGGACTCCGGACATCTTCTCCATTCCAAATATACCCATATTGCATGGTTTTAGAGCCTTAAACTTCTTTAAACAGACGCCATCTTGAATTTGAAGCCACCATATTGGATTTTGGACCGCCATCTTGGATATTCTAGTCGCCATTTTAGGAGTCCAGACATCTTCCCATATCAAATACTCCCATATAGCATGCATTAAGATCCTAAATCTCCATTAAAAACATGTAAAGTTCAATTACTACGTAACCGTTGAGATTTGACCATAACCGTAAACATTTTTTAACCAGTCTGAACCTGTTTGCTTGCTAAAGTTCATAAGGTTATTACAAAATCCGTTCAATTTTATATTTCGAAGGGGCACCCGGAACTGGTTACAGCACTACCGGCTGTCCCTAAGGGGCCGTTCATAAACCACGTAGACTTATTGGGGGGAGGAGGGGTCTGGCCAAAGTCTACGCTCCATACAAATTTCAAAAATTTTGTATGGACAAAAGTCTACGAGGGGGGAGGGGGGTGGGTCTGAGATTGCCAAATTTTGGTCTACGTGGTTTATGAACAGCCCCTAATGTGGTCTTAACCTATTTCCTTGATAACCAGTAATCAGGTTATCAGAAAAGCCGTTATTTGTTGTATCGCATGCATGAGTTTGGTACTCTTTTATATTTGGCCACATCCGTCGGGACCCCCGGAATCGGTTCCGAACAAATACCGGTTCAGATATGGTCTGATACTGTTTTCCTGCTAACCGTTCATCAGGTTATCGAAAATGCCGCTGTTTGATGTGTCGCATGCATAGGTTTGGTTATATGTTATAACCTTTTATATTTGGCCATTTTCGGCGAGACTCCCGGAACTGGTTCCGGATTACAACCAGCAGTCCCGTATGTGGGCTGAGCTTGTTTCCTTTATAACCGGCCATCAGGTTATTGGAAAAGCCGTGATTTGATGTGTCGCATGCATGGGTTTGGTTCACTTTTATATTTGGCCACTTCCGGTTGTACATCCGGAACCGGTTCCGGAACACTACCGATTTAGATATGGTCTTATATTGTTTTCCTGTTAACCGTTTATCAGGTTATCGAAAATGCCGCTGTTTGGTGTGTCGCATGCATGGGTTTGGTTCTCTTTTATAATTGGCCACTTCCGGTGGCGCATCCGGAACCGGTTCCGGAACACTACCGGTTCAGATATGGTCTGATACTGTTTTCCTGCTAACCGTTCATCAGATTATCGAAAAAGCCACTGTTTAATGTGTCGCATGCAGGGGTTATGTTCAATTTAATATTTGGCCACTTCCGGGGGGACACCCAGAACCGGTTCCGGAACACTACCGGTTCAGATATGGTCTGAGACTATTTTCCTGCTTACCGTTCATCAGATAATCGTAAATGCCGTGGTTTGATGGGTCGGATGCATGGGTTTGGTGCATTTTCATGTCTGGCCCCTTCCAGGGGTACCAATCCGGAACACCTAAATGGCCATAACTCCGGAACGGCTGGACCGATCCGAACCATTTTCAATAGGAAACAATGGGACCAGATGCCGCGTCGAATGAACCGTCGGTCATTAAAATCGGTTGAGGTTTACTGCCAAAAACTGATGTGAGTTTATTTGTACACACACATACACACACACATACATACATACACACACACAGACATCACCTCAATTCGTCGAGCTGAGTCGATTGGTATATGTGACTCGACCCCCCGGGCCTTCTATCAAAAATGTCATTTTTGGAGTGAACATATAGCCTTTCCAGTACACTTAGTGTACGAGAAAGGCAAAACATTACACATACGATTATACACCAAAACCTTCATTTGAGTAGTATCAATTTAGTTAAAATCTATTTAGGTCCCTCCATTAACCCTTTGGAGCCGGAGGGGTCATATATGAACCCAACATAGAAACAGCTGTTTGAATTCACCCATTCGATAAAACAGAATACTTGTCTTGGGCAAAGGTGTTGCAAATTAAGTCCTCTATTGAGGAAATATGGGATTATTTGTATTTGGGACTTCACTGATAACCTAGAACATCCTGTACACGATGAAATTTGGAAAAATGAAATATTTGACATATTAGTTGTACTAAAAGCTAAGCTTGGATGTGGGTTACGTTTATATATATTCATTGAGCCTTCGTCAAGAATATCAAATGGTGTTTTACATTCTGGGATGTTCTAAGTGTTTCAAAATGTCGTATAGTGAACTCCTTCAAATCTACAAGAATAATTTTATGTAATTTCACCACAAATAATAGCATTGCATAACCTACTGGGATCCGTGAAGCTCTTGACATGTAGGTACAATGTCATTCATAGACACTATAGAGATATTCCATGTTAGCCAAACTACCTTGGAGTTCAGAACTTCAAGTCTACACTCGTAACAACAGCCATATTTGCTATACTGAGTAACGTTGCATATTTATCCGTGGTTACTCGACGAATCTGAAGTCTATTTTTTTTTTTAATACCTTTGGGGCATTCAGGTACGTCCAAACTATTCTATAACGAATTCCTTCAAATCTACAAGAAAAACTTTTTGTGTTTTTGCAATAAATAATAGCATAGCATCTGCTGAGATCCGCGAAGCTCTTGAAATCTCAAATGTCATATAGATACACTATGGGATCATGAACCTTTGGGAGGCTCGTCCAAATTATCCTGAAATTTAGCTCTTGATAGTAACAGTAGTTATTATCACAATGAACTTCAAACTGTAATCTGTAGTCCCCCTGGCATATCATGAGTCATTTCAAGATAGTTTTGAGATATTCCAGATCAACAACACTACATCGGAGACCATAGCTTCAGGTCTACACTTGTGATAATTGCTTTCGCCACTACGTTAAGTAGTGTAACATAACCCACTGTGCTTACCAAAGCAGTTAGAGAAGACTTAGTGGACAATCGTAGTTTTTAATGAAAGAAGTTACCGTTTCCGTAGACTTTAGGATCTAAGCTCAAGAACTGTTTGTATGATCTAGGATATCCTGACTGATCTGATACTGTCTATTGAACTTTTAGATGACTTACTGGACATGATAGATTACAAATCGTAGCTTTCTATAATGAAACAGTTTGGATGACCTAGGATATCCCGACTGATCTGATATTGTCTATTGGACTTCCAGAAAACTTACTGGACATAAAAGATTACAAATCGTAACTTTGTATAATGAAAGAAGTTACCGTTACACCCGTAGACTTTAGGATCTAAACTCATGGAAAGTTTGGATGACCTAGGATATCCCGACTGATCTAATATTGTCTATTAACCTTTCAGAAGACTTACTGGACGTGACAGATTACAAATCGTAGCTTTGTATAATGAAAGAAATTACCGTTACACCCGTAGACTCAGAGTTTTCGAACGACGCGTGGTAAGGACGATCTTCGGCGGTGTGCAGGAGAACGGTGTGTGACGGAGAAGGATGATCCACGAGCAAGAAGCAGGAGAGAGAGAGAGAGAGAGAGAGAGAGAGAGAGAGAGAGAGCAAGAGAGCCGGAAGGATACGGTGGGCAGGGCATGTTGCAAGAATGCCGGACAACAACTCTGCAAAGCTGGTGTTTGCTACTGATCTGGTTGGTAGTGGAGTGCAGAGAGCACGATGGGCGGACCAGGTGAAACGTGACCTGGCGAGTAATGGGCGGCGTGACCGAGGATGGAGAGAGACAGCTACAAACCGAGTATTGTGGCGTACCATTTTTGATTATGTCTTGTCTTAAATGTGATGTTGAACAAATAATTGTATGCATGTACCCGTAGACTTTAGGAACTAAAGTCTACGTCTATGAATAGTTTGGATGACCTAGGATATCCCGATTGATTCATTTTCATTTATTTAGTTAACATCAAATTCATGATAATACTGAATCAACAATTTGCCGCCATAATACTCGATTTGCAGCTGCAGCTCTCCAACGTCGGTCACGCCCAACACTCGCCAGATCACGCTCCACCTGGTCCGCCCATCGTGCTCTCTGCGCTCCACGCCTTCTTGTACCAACCGGATGGTTAGCAAACACCAACTTTGCAGGGTTGTTGTCCGGCATTCTTGCAACATGCCCTGCCCACCGTATCCTTCCGGCTTTGGCTACCTTCTGGATGCTGGGTTCGCCATAAAGTGCAGCGAGCTCGTGGTTCATCCTTCTCCGAAAACACACCGTTCTCCTGCACGCCGCCGAAGATCGTCCTTAGCACCCGTCGCTCGAAAACTCCGAGTGCTTGCATGTCCTCCTCGAGCATCGTCCACGTCTCGTGCCCGTAGAGAACCACCGGTCTTATTAACGTCTTGTACATGGTACATTTGGTGCGGGGGTGAATCTTTTTTGACCGCAGTTTCTTCTGGAGCCCATAATAGGCACGACTTCCACTGATGATGCGCCTTCGTATTTCACGGCTCACGTTATTGTCAGCCGTTAGCAAGGAACCGAGGTAGACGAATTCTTCTACCACCTCGAAAGTATCCCCGTCTATCGTAACATTGCTGCCAAGGCTTGTCCTGTCTCGCTCAGTCCCACCTACCAGTATGTACTTTGTCTTAGCCGCATTCACCACCAGTCCGACCTTTGCTGCTTCACGTTTCAGGCGGGTGTACTGTTCTGCCACCATTCCAAATGTCCTAGCAATAATATCCATGTCATCCGCGAAACATACAAATTGGCTGGATTTCGTGAAGATCGTACCCCGGCTGTTGAGCCCGGCTCGTCGCATAACACCTTCCAGGGCGATGCTGAATAGTAGGCAGGAAAGTCCATCACCTTGTCGTAGTCCCCGTCGAGATTCGTATGAACTGGATAGTTCACCCGAAATCCTTACGCTGTTCTGCACACCGTCCATCGTTGCTCTTATCAGTCTAGTCAGCTTCCCGGGAAAGCTGTTCTCGTCCATAATTTTCCATAGCTCTGTGCGGTCGATACTGTCGTATGCCGCTTTGAAGTCGATGAACAGGTGATGCGTTGGGACCTGGTATTCACGGCATTTCTGGAGGATTTGCCGTACGGTAAAGATCTGGTCCGTTGTCGACCGGCCGTCGATGAAACCGGCTTGATAACTTTCCACGAACTCATTTACTTTAGGTGAAAGACGACGGAAGATGATCTGGGATAGCACTTTGTAGGCGGCATTCAAAATGGTGATCGCTCGAAAGTTCTCACACATTAACTTGTCGCCTTTCTTGTGGATGGGACAGATTATCACTTCCTTCCACTCCTCCGGTAGCTGTTCGGTTTCCCAGATCTTGACAACTAACTGGTGCAGACAGGTGGCCAACTTTTCCGGGCCCATCTTGATGAGTTCCGCTGCGATACCGTCCTTACCAGCCGTTTTGTTGTTTTTGAGCTGGTGGATGGCATCCTTAACTTCCCTCAGCGTGGGAGTTGGTTCGTTCCCGTCCTCTGTTGCACCAACATAGTCATTTCCTCCGCTGCCTTGGTCCTCCGTGCCTACATTCTCTTCGCCATTCAGGTGCTCGTCGAAGTGCTGCTTCCACCTTTCAATCACCTCACGTTTGTCCGTCAGGGGGCTCCCGTTCTTATCCCTGCATATTTCGGCTTGCGGCACGTAGCCTTTGCGGGATGCGTTGAGCTTCTGGTAGAACTTGCGTGTTTCCTGTGAACGGCACAGCAGTTCCATTTCCTCGCACTCCGCTTCTTCCAGGCGGCGCTTTTTCTCCCGGAAGAGACGGGTCTGCTGCTTCCGCTTCTGTCTGTATCGCTCCACATTCTGTCGGGTTCCATGCTGCAGCATTACCGCCCGCGCTGCATCCTTCTCCTCCAGAACCGCTCTGCACTCCTCGTCGAACCAATCGTTTCGTCGACTCCGTTCTACGTACCCGATAGTGCTCTCGGCTGCGTTGTTGATGGCTGCTTTGACTGTACTCCAGCAGTCCTCTAGAGCAGTGGTGCTCATCCTGCGGCCCGCGGGCCGCATGCGGCCCTCCAGACCTTAAGATGCGGCCCGCGGAGTACTTTAAGAAGAATAGAAATTTTTGAACGATTATTTGAAATAACTCGTTATATTTGTTAAGAAATCAAACAAACAAAGAATTGCTGATCAATTTTCACAGTGTTGAACACAAATTAAATGATAAATAAACAAAAAAAAAATCCGTTCTGGTAAGATTTGAAATCGCAACTTCGAAATATTTCGGCATTTCAGCTAAGTCACGAAGTCAGCTTATAGTAATTTGTAAGTGAAACGAATCAAATGAAAGTTTGTATTATGTAATATTGAATCATTTAAAAATTAGTTGCAGTTTTTAAGCGCAGTCAATGCAACGCTGAACAAATATATCACATTTTGCCTTTCCGAAGAACATAAAAACACAAAGCACGAAGTTTTTGACAAAATTCTCAACAAATCTCAACTTGGTTGCCAATATTGTTTAATTTTCACTGTTTGTTTATATTTCTATTATAAGACTCACACATTTTTCGAAACAAAACTTACGAATTCAATTTGAATTGTCCGAGCGAAACTCCTGAACGAACTTAAAGAAAAAAATCTCAGGCGTGATTCATGAAGCGTTTCCTGTGCCCGTTTGGAGAAACTCCAGGAAACTTTATTGGAGGAAAATTTTAAGCAACTCTAAGCGAAATATATGGAGAAAATCAAATCATCCTGGAGAAAATAAACCTGAAGAAACTCAATGAGAAAGTTGTGGCGATACTGCATGGAAATTATAGGAGCATCTCCTAGAAAAATGTTCTGGTGCCACTCTAACAGAAATTTCTTGAACAACTTTAAAATAAATTCCTCGAGCAAAAAAAAAAGAGAATTTTTCAGGAGTAACTACAAACAAGATTCCAGGACCAACTGCATCAAGACACAAAAGATGCCTAGAACGCCTGAGGAAAATTTGAACAATAAAGTTGAAGCAACTTTAGAAGATAATGTTGAAGAAACTTCCGGAAACAATAGTTAAAAATCTAATTTTTGAAAAAAAAATAATGATGAAGTATTTCATCAACTTTAGAAGAGACTTATGGAAAGAATTTACTAAAATCTTCAAGAAACTCCTGGAAAATTTTCGGAAAAATCCTGAAGCTATTCTAGGAGAAATTCTTGGAAACGATTAATGAGGAATTCCTGAAGTAACTTCAGGGCAGTTCCAAAGGCAAATCTAAGAGGAGTTCTTGGAGGTGTTCCAAGAAAATTCTAGAAAAATTTAAAAAAAATCAAGAAATTTCTCGAAATCCTTCTGGAGCAACTCCACAAGAAATTTCAGGAGAAAATCCAGCAAACCTTTTTGGAGCGATTCAAAAGAAAAGCTGCTTGACAAGTTCTTGAAGTGGTTTCAAGGCAATTCTAGGGGCAATTTCTAAATTGTTTGTTTGAATTTCAATTTGAAGCTCAAACGTTTTTCTCAACCAAACTTATGAATCTAAATTGAATTTCACGTCGGGCAATAGATTATATAGTCTGACCCTTACACAAGTTCTGAACAGTTCAAAAGGTTTAATAAATATTGTTCCTTTTGTTGTTTTTGTGCATCGATGTTTTATGCGGCCCGCAGGTCGATCCCGAATTGCAAATTTGGCCCGCTATATCTTCCAGCCTGAGCACCACTGCTCTAGAGGGGCCACATCGAGCACACCCTCGTCCGGCAACGCTGCCTCGAGATTCTGCGCGTATGCGGTGGCGACATTCGGTTGCTTCAGTCGCTCTAGATCGTACCGGGGCGGCCGCCGGTAATGTACGTTGTTAATAACGGAGAGTTTTGGGCGCAGTTTAACCATCACCAGGTAGTGATCGGAGTCGATATTAGCGCCACGATAGGTCCTGACGTCGATAATGTCGGAGAAGTGCCGTCCATCAATCAGAACGTGGTCGATTTGCGATTCCGTTTGTTGTGGTGATCTCCAGGTGTAACGATACGGGAGGCTGTGCTGGAAGAAGGTGCTACGAATGGCCATGTTCTTGGAGGCGGCGAAATCGATGAGGCGTAGGCCATTTTCGTTCGTCAGCTGGTGGGCGCTGAACTTTCCAATCGTCGGTCTGAATTCCTCCTCCTGGCCTATCTGAGCGTTTAGATCCCCTATGATGATCTTGACGTCGTGGTTTGGGCAGCGGTCGTACTCGCGTTCGAGCTGCGCGTAAAATGCGTCTTTGTCATCATCAGTGCTTCCGGAGTGTGGGCTGTGCACGTTTATTATGCTAATGTTGGATAATCGGCCCTTGATCCTCAACCTGCACATTCTTTCATCGATCGGCCACCAACCGATCACGCGCCTCTGCATGTCGCCCATCACTATAAAAGCTGTTCCCAGCTCACGTGTGTTGCCGCAACTCTGGTAGATGGTATGATTACCTCTAAACGTTCGCACCATAGATCCTGTCCAACACACCTCCTGCAGCGCTACGATTCCGAACCCGCGGTCCTTCAGTATATCGGCGAGTATGCGGGTGCTCCCGATGAAGTTGAGAGATCTGCAGTTCCACGTACCGAGCTTCCAATCGCAAGTCCCTTTTCGTCGCTGTGGTCGTCGCCATTGGTATCGGTTCGCATTCTTCTCTTGTTGATTTTCCGGTGCTAGTCTTTTTTACGGATGGCTCGCAGGGCCTGACACCAACCCACTAACCCAGGGAGCTGGGCTTACCTTCCCGGAAGCTACGGGTTCTGCATTGGCATTTCCTCCAACTACAGTGCTAAATAGCTAGGCTCGAGCGCCAGTCTTCGCCGGGGGTGGTGTTTTTAATGGGCGCCCAGGAGATAATATTTTACCTGAGCTTCCACCCCCATCCCGATTGATCTGATATACATTATTACCCTTTCAGAAGACTTACTGGATATGATATATTACAAATCGTAGCTTTGTATAACAAAAGAAGTTTTTGATTCACCCGTAGATTAAGGATCTAAATTCAAGAACAGTTTGGATGACTCAGGATATTCAGAAAAATATTCTGCATAATATTCTGCCGTTTTTATGCTATTGACCACCAAAACTACAGAAAAACGTAGAAAAAACTCCATAGTACCGCTTGGAAAAATTCCGGCTTCAAAATGTTAAGGTAACGTTACCTAGAAAAATGGAATAGCGACAAGGTTAGTTTACGGGAAATTAGTAGCAAGTGGAGTTAAGGGGAGTTTAGGGAGTACTCAAGGGAGCGATGCGTAGCGGGGGAGCCTACGTAGCGCCTCTGAAACCCACAAAAAATCCTCTGAGACCCTCAGAAACCCCCGAAAACGCCTACATAACGCCTACGTAACGCCTCTAAAACCCACCAAAAATCCTATGAAGCTTCCGAAAATGCCTTCGAAATTTCCTTAAAATCGCCTCGGTCCCCATGTAATACACCTCAGACCCTCAGAAACCTGAATAACGCCTCTGAGACTCCCCAAAATCCTCTGAAGCCTTCTGCAATGCCTTCGATATTCCGCTAAACCCTCCTCGAACCCCATGTAAGGCACCTGAGATCCTTCGAAACCCCTCCGAAAACGCCCCTGAAGCCCCCATGCAACGCCTCTGTGTAGCAAAACCTTCATTAAGGTATTAAGTTGAAATTGCAAACAAGGGATTCTTAAAGAGATAAGAGGGGTTTGAGGATTGATTTGGAAATTGCAGAGGGATTTCAAATTGGAATCATGACAATTCATCTTCGGCCAGAGCCGCACATACTAAACATAACTAACATTAGACAATGGACAATACATACACACCCAGTGGCCCAGTGGAGAATTTTCCGTTTGACGAAAACTTTTCCCCGACTGGAGCGGGAATCGAACCTACTCCGAGGCTTGCGAGACACCTGAACGACTGACGCCGCTAACCGCTCGGCCACGAAGCTCACAGAGCAATTTCAGGGGTTGTCAGAAAGGTTTCAAGGATTGCAGATGTTAGTCAGTTCCATGGGGAATAGCTCTTCAGAAGGGATTCAGGACATTTGACGCGTCTTCAGTAGGTTTGTGGGACTTTCAGAGCAGTTTCAGGGTGAGAGTGCTCCGGACGGCATAAGAAAGATGTCAATGTATTTCAGTGGGTATTAGGAGGTTTCAGAGGACTTCAGCGTCTTTCAAAAAAACTTCAGGCAAGTTTCATGGGGGTTACGGAAGGATTCCAAAGCATCCCGTGACGAGGGGAGTTCAGGCGCTAAATATCAGGACAACTTCACTATAGTTTGCTCGACAATTTCGAATCTTTTCACTTGTTTTTGAATTGATTTAAGTTGTCCGAAAATTCAAGTGTTCACAGAAAAAATAGAATTTTGGAAAATTTTTATCCTTTTCAACTTTCCGGCCGTCACTGCTCAGAGAGTTAAGCTGTTAGTACACAGGTGAAACCAATGCTCAATCATCTTGTTTGACTCACTCGAATTTTCGTTAGAGTCAAACTGATGTTGTCAAATATTTGACACTTGTACTTCAGGCCTTAGTGATAGAGAATACATAAAGTTTTAATTGTGAACCCCCGAGCAGTTAGTCGGGGCCCGTGGCGCAGTGGTCCACACGTTCGCTTCACAAGCGGATGGTCATGGGTTCGATCCCAGCCCCGGCACTTGCAATTTTTCGTCAGTTGCTCTTTCCCCCGAGAGCAACTGACACCTGACCCTCTTCGGAGCATATAGCTCTAACGGACCCGGAATTTGGATATCGGTGAACCGCAACTCATAATGGACGACCCCCAATCGGACAGGAAAAGAAACAGCGGCCACACATCAGCATCATCCGTGCTCATCATTCTACCGTGGACGACAGGGTAGAAAAGTTGAAGCAGCACAAGGCACCAGTTCGATATAGTTGAATTAGAATAGAATACATGTAGGCGCTGTACAAAGTGCAGCGTCCAATTGGAATCGCTCACGTAGTGCCCTAGTGGACAAAAGAGCTGTAAATTAGGTTAAGTGATTAAGAATAAAAAAAAAACCCCGAGCAGCTTTATGTAGCTTTTAAATAACCAAGTTTAGTAATACTCAACCGAAATACAGGTACTATACTACTTGAGATCTAATAATAAGCTTCCGCAGCATTTCTCAATAGATTTGTTTTTACTTATTCATGCAATCAGTTTGTGTAATACAGAAGCAGACGAGTTTTGGTTCAATCAAGTCATCAAGTCTAAGGGGTTGCTGTGAGGAAAAACGACCAAATGTATGCAATATGCATACAATATAAAGTATTAGATTTTAGTCGTTGGGTGACGTTATAGCAGTTCATGCTTTTGATTTGAAAATGGGTAATTATATGCCGAACAACTTTTCGAAAACCGAAAAGTGATCCGACGCTTGTGAAAAAGTTGTACCATAGGCAAAGTTGAGAAGCATGCTTTGTCTGATTTGGGGCGTTACGCCAAGAAGAAGAGAAGTTCAAGGTACTTTCAACATATAACAGGGAGGATTCAGGGGCTTTCAAGGGCATCTGGACAACGCCGGGACATGACGGAATGCACTGAAAAGTTTGGATCTTGAGAGTCGTGGTATTGAAAGTTTAAGACCTGGATCTGTCCTATAATCACCTGAACGCCTTTGAACATATCTTTGAAATCCCCTAAACTCTCCTGAAATGCACCTGATGCCCTGAAATGCCTCTGAATTACCCATGGAGCTCCATGAGCTCTTAGAACCCCTTGAATGCCACTGGAAACACTTTTGAAACCACATGAAAATCCTAGAGAGGCCCTGAAAGTCCCCGAGACCTTCTGAAATGCATCTGAAACCACCTACTTGTACTCCGGAGATCCTTGAAACTCTCCTGATACTGATAAACTTCTAAAACGACTTTGAAGCTTTTTAAACCCCCCTAATACCGTCTGGGGGCTGCAAAACGGTGAGTTGAAAAGGAGAGCGTCCAAAATACCTCTGGCCCTCACAAGTTCCTACATAATGATTCCACGGGTCAATCGATGACAAAGACCGCCAGCTAAAAGTTGTGTGCTAAACCTTCATCCAGCCAACGTACATTTTCCACTTTCGAAAAAGCACAAAAATGGTCATAACTTTTTTTGTTTTTCGATGGATTTTGATGAAATTTTCACAACTTCCCGAAAAACTCTTCTAGTTTATTATGCCGGGGACATGGGAGCCTGGTCCACATGGTTCCGGAGTTATTCCGGATTGTCTTGAGGTACCAAAATTGGCCACATACTTTGCGCAACGTATATCTTAAGATCCCGATGAGGTAAAAGTATAGTGTCTTCGGCGAATTTATTCAGCAGGCTAAGAACTAACTGGCAACGGCGACTTTGGTTCGCGATTCGGCCGCTAGGCGGCGCCAGGGTCAAAAATTTTCAAATCCCCATATCTCAGAAACCTGATAAAATACAATTATGCTATCTTCGGCAAAATTCTTCAGCAAGCTCAGATAGTAAATTCTTTGGTTTGGGATTCATCCGCCAGATGGCGCATTGTCTGAAAAATTCAAAAACGTTTATCTCGATACTCTAATGAGGTACAAGTATGCCGTTTTCAGCAAAGTTGTTCAGCAGGTTAAGAACTAACTGGCAACGGCGACTTTGGTTCGCGATTCGGCCGCTAGGCGGCGCCAGGGTCAAAAATTTTCAAACTTCTATATCTCAGAATCCTGATAAGATAGAATGATGCCATGATAGTTGAGTCTTTGATTCGTGATTTATTCGCTAGGTAATTCGCTACACCGTCTTTGACCCCCTTGCAGACAAATTTTGTCAGCTCACAATATTGCTCCGCTTTTTTTTCTTCCGGGGATGTCTCCGGGAATTTCTACAGGAACTCTTCCGGGAGTTTTTCCAGGAATTTCTCCAGGAATTTCTCTAGGAATTCCTCTGGAAATGTCTCCGGGAATTCTTCCGGAATTTTTTCTAGGATTTTCTCTAGGACACACATTCGGAACTCCTGCGGAGATTCCTTCAGGAATTCCTTCGGTAATTTCCCCAGGAATTCTTCTGGAAATTTCTCCAGGAATTCCTCCGGATTTCGTCAGAGAATTTTCCCAGGAATACCTCCATGAGTTCCTCTGGGAATTACTCAATGAATTGCTCCGGGATTTTCCTCAGGAATTCTTTCCAAAATTTCTCCAGGCTGAATTTCTCCGAGATTTTTTCTAGGAGTTCCTCCAGGAATAACTCCGGAAATGTCTCCGGGAATTCCCGTCGAGAATTTCTTCAGGAAATCCGCCAGGAATTTCTTCAAAAATTTCTTCAAGAGATTGTCCGGGAAATTCTCCAGAAATTTCTCCAGGTATTCCTCCGGTAATTTCTTCAGGAAAATTTCTGTTTTTTTTTTCAAAAAAAAAAATCCCCTGGGAATTTCTTCAGGAAGTCTTCCGTGACTTTTTTTTCAGAAAACCCTCTGAGAATTTCTCCAGGAATTCCTCTGGGAATTTCTCTAATTATTCCTCCTTTGTTTTCTCCAGGAATTCCGCCGAAAATTTCTCCGGGAATACCTCCGGGAATGTCTCTGGAAATTCTCCCTGGAAGTTCTTCAGAAATTCCAATTTTTTTTCCTGGAATTCCACTAGGATTTTTTCACGATTCCCTCCAGGAATTTCTAAGGGAATTCCTCTAAGACTCCCATCAGCAATTCCTCCGATGATTCCTTCAGTATTTTATCCTGGACTTTTTCCGGGATATTTCCTGGAATTCTATCGAGTATTTCTCCAGGAATTCTTCCGGGGATTCCACCAGGAATTCCCTCAGGGGATTCCTCCAGAGATTTTTCCAGGAATTTCCTTTAGGGAATCCCCCAGGGGGGATTCCCAGAAGAATCTTCCAGAGGAATTGCTGGAGAAATCACCGGAGGAATTTCTAGAGACATTTCCTGAGGAATTCCTGGAGGAAATCCTAGAGGGATTCTCAGAGGAATACTTGGTGAAATTCCCAGAGGATTTCCTGGAGAAATTCCCGGAGACATTCTCAGAGGAATTCCTAGAAAAAAATCCGGAGGAATTACAGGAAAAATTTCCGAAGGTATTCATAAAGGAAGTCCTAGAAAAATTCCGGGAGAAATTCTTGAGGGATTTGTGAGAAAAAAAAAATCACGGAAGACTTCCTGGAGAAATTACCAGAGGATTTTCTTGAAAGAAAAAACCGACAGTTTTCCTTAGAAAATTCTCGGATATATTCCTGAAGAAACTCCTGGAAAAATTCCCGGAGAAATTCCTAGAGAAATTCTTGGAGGAATAGAACATTCTGGTAGAATTCTTGAAGAAATTTCCGGAGGAGTTCATGGAGGAATTCCCGGAGGCACTCATGGACGTATTCCTGGAGGAATTGTCAGTGAAATTCAAGGAGAAAATCTTGGAAAAAAGTCCGGAGGAATTTCTGGAAAAAATCCTAGGAGAATTTCCGTAGAAATTGCGGAAGGAATTCCTGAAGGAGTTCCTGATGGGAGTCCTAGATGAAATCCTGGTGAAATTTCCGGAGGAATACCCGGAGAAATTCCTGGAGGATTTCCTTGAGGATTTCCCGGAGGACTTCTGGAGGATGTCCTAGAAGAATTCCCGGAAGATTTCCTGAAGAAATTCCTGAAGGAGGTTCTTGATGAATTTCCAGTGGAATGCTTGGATAAATTCCCGGAGAGATTCCTGGAAAAACTCCCGGAAGAGTTCCTGAAGAAATTCCCGGAGACATACCCGAAAGAAAAAACGGAGTAAAATAAGCAATATTGTAGGGCGACAAAATTTGTCCGCAGGGGGTCAAAGATGGCGTTAAAGTATTGCCTCTTGTACCATCGTACTCGACCGTCTA
This sequence comes from Aedes albopictus, assembly GCF_035046485.1. Taxonomy (NCBI): domain Eukaryota; kingdom Metazoa; phylum Arthropoda; class Insecta; order Diptera; family Culicidae; genus Aedes; species Aedes albopictus. Next base: position 104,991,694 of record NC_085136.1, read on the forward strand.
CAGGGTGCGGCAGGAAAAAATGCGAAAAGTTCAAGGCACTATTACACGCTAAATATGGGATATATATGACTATTTTTTCATGACAGTGTGTCAGTCAATGTCTATATTCTAGCACTGAAAAATAAAAATGAACACATTTGATGTTTAACATGTGATAATGTAGGCCTAATTAGCGGATATCAATAAACTGCGCGCCCAATGGTCATTAAACAAAATGACTATAACAGTAACAAAATTAGCTCAAATTCGATGAACAACCAGACCACACTGATCCAGAGCCATGTAGTTTCACATAGCAGATGAAATAAGTACATATATTTGATGATATTGTAAAGAAAATCAAAAATTTTGTTTTATCAGATGCTAAATTTAGCGACCTGTGCGATTTTCTGCGGTTTGAAAATTCTAATTGTCTTCATCTTCAGGCGCCGCCCTGTAAAGGTTAGTGACCAAAATGCGAATTATTTTAATTAACTTTTCAGAAAACTAGCCTATTATAGATCATGGAACGTTGAAACATAGATTGGTTAATGTCAAATGGACGAAAATGAGGTTTGAAGTTGAAAAACACTTTCGCATTTTTTCCTGCCGCATACTATACTATCCTCCCAAATGGCATTTAACTTGCTAAACAACTATGTTGAAAATGGAGTACTTCTTGTTCATTAGGGTTTTCATACAAATATTGATACTAGACGGAACCTCAACGGAAAATAATATCAGAACCAAAGACACCAGATACGTCTAACTTCCTTTCAACTTTCGGAAAAATTTGCTGGACGTTTCCCGATTTTTGAGAAAAAATTGTTTGAATGTTTTAATTGCTGGTGTCACCTAGTGTCGCCATTGCCGGATAGATCTCAACCTGCCGAACAATTTTACAGAAAACGCCATGCTTTTAGCTTATTACAGTAACGAGATACACGTGTTTAAATATTATACACTAGCTGCCATCTAGCGAATAAATCACGAATCAAAGACTCAACTATCAGACATTTTTTAGCTTACTGAAGAACTTTGTTGTAAACGGCATCTTTCTATCTTATCAGGATTCTGAGATATAGAAGTTTGATAATTTTTAACACTGGCGCCACCTAGCGGACGATTCTTGAACCAAAGACGCCATTGCCAGTTAGTTCTTAACCTGCTGAACAAATTCGCCGAAGACACTATACTTCTACCTCATCGGAATCTTAAGATATACTTTGCGCGAAGTATGTGGCCAATTTCGGTACCCCAAGACAATCCGGAATAATCCGGAATAAGGACCAGGCTCCCATGTCCCCGGCATAATAAACTAGAAGAGTTTTTCGGGAAGTTGTGAAAATTTCATCAAAATCCATCGAAAAATAAAAAAGTTATGACCATTTTTGTGCTTTTCCGAAGGTGGAAAATGTACGTTGGTTGGATGAAGGTTAACTGGTAGTGCAGCCTGGCCACTGTTGTCCTTCTGACTTCAGCCAGATTGAGGAGGTTTGTCTTGAGCGTCTGTTCACCAAGGAGGTGCGGCTCAAACAGCGTCTGTTCGGGCATCCAGCGGTTGAGTATGAAATGCTCCTCCACCGGAAGCTATACCTAAGGTGGCAGCCCCACTACGGTGGATAGGGGACCTTAGGCCAACAACCTACTGTTTCCGAAACAAACTGATTCAACGGCAACGACTTTTAGCGATGAACAACGGACAAGAATTGGAGCTTGGAATGTGTTGACCCTAATCCAGCAGGGTAAACTGGCACAACTAGCCAATGAGGCATGCCGTATGAAGCTTGAGATCCTAGGACTGAGCGAAGTCCGTTGGCCGATCTTTGGAGAAATTTTGCTATACTCTGGCCTACGAGGTGAACACGCTCCTCGCCACCGTGGAGTTGGTTTCCTGCCCAGCGCTCACGCCCACGCTGCGCTCATGAAGTGGGAACCTATTAATGAGAGGACAATTGTAGCCAGATTCAGAACACGGGTTCGAAACCTTCCTATGATACAATGTTACGCGCCAACCGATGCTGCCGAATTGCAAGATAAAGAGAAATTTTACAGCCAATTGAATGCTGTCGTGGACAAGGTTCCGAAAGGTGATTTCAAGATCCTCTCATGGGCGACTTCAACGCGAAGGTTGGTTCAGCTGCATCCGCCGGAAATAGAGATGGGGCCTTCTTGATGTGCGGAACAAACATTGCGTCCGACCATCATCTCCTAATCGGCGAGATCTAACTGCGCATTGCCAGGATCCAGCGATAGGAGGAGAAGATCGGACGCCGGTTCAACACTCACCGACTGGAAGACGTTGCGGTGAAAAGGTCCTTCATCGAGGAGCTAGAGAACAGTGCTGCGGATATTACGGAAGGTGGAAGCGTAGAAGATCAATGGAGCGTTATCAAGAACGGCTTCATCGCCACCGGCGAGAATAATTTGGGTGAGTTACGCACCCGGAGAAAGCAGTGGATCATATATGATACCTGGAGGAAGATAGAGGCGCGAAGGAACGCCAAAGCCGCGATAGAGCGAGCGAAAACACGAGGAGCCAAAGCCGTAGCCCGTCAGCGCTATTCGGCTCTCGAGAAGGAAGTGAAACGCTCATGTGGACGGGACAAAAGAGCGTGGACGGACTCCCTAGCCGACGAAGGTGAAAAAGCGGCAAACACCAACGACATCCCACCCAACATTTCCAACTGTGCCGGTGCGGTGCCAAAGTCACACTCAGACGTTCAATTTTATTTCGTTTGATATATTTTACGACTTCGGGCTGCTCCGTGAAGCGAATAACCTAACATGTTGCTCTCTGGGAGTCTGGGGGCTGGCTGGACTAACTACTAAAGACCAGACGACTCGCACACCGCACCGCACCGTACCGGTTGACAACGGATTCAACAGATTCTACGTAGTCACGTCGTTGGTCGCTGCCGGCTTGCGTCCATCCGTAGTCGCACCGACAAGGCTATAGGAGACGGTGCCAGCTGGCATGAAATATGTCCCCGAGCCATAAAAATTCCTTGCCATGTTACATTTCCTCTCTTTGGACTACTTTTTTGCCAGATGGCGAATCTGGTAGAAGCTATTCAGTCTCAATTTTACGTTTGTGGTTCCGGTTGAACTCCAGTATCGACCTTGCCATAAAATGATAGTTGAATTTTCTGTCTGCAACCGAGTCGCGGTCATTTTGACAACATTTGGAAGCTTCATTTGATCCTTAATAGCGGCATTTTTCAGATTTGTTATTGTTGGCTGTGTGCATTCTTTTTTCGATTTATTTTTTTCTGTTATTTTTGTTATTCTTGCACTTCTTGTTTATTTTTCCATCACAATTTATCAATTTGGAAGTGAGTATTTGCATGTTTCCACAAAATTTCCAACCATAATTTGCGTTGTTATTTGTCTTTCTGTTTCATTTCCCACCGCATACTGTAAACCATACAACAAAACCGAGCGAACGAATATAAATGCCACCATATTTCGTTTGTCACATTAGTCAACGGGGTCCATTTGTCATCCGAAGAGTCATTTTGTCAGGGGGCAATATGTTTCTTCTCGCAGTCAATGCGCGGTGGTTGGTAAATGGAGTGGATGGAGTTCTGCCACGCAAGTTCCAAAGATCATCACTTTTTGATGAGATGAAAAACGAAACACCGAACTCAACCAACAGGAAAATGAACCTTCCAAGCGTACAGCCCCAGCCCCAGCCCCAGCCCCCCAAGTCAGTCGAGCTTGGTCTGGTAAAATTTGAAGTTGAGCAGCCGTGGTGACTGCCATAGGAAAAAGTACCAATTTGGGGTGGTTAAGTTTTATAACCGTTCCGCGGCGCGGCGTCTCCTCGGTTCGGTTGAGATGGTGCGGGAGAATTTCCAGCGTGCGTGACTGTAATGCACAATGAAAGTGTTATAATCCAGTGAGGTAGTCGTGTTTCGCATGTAGTGTGCTGTCTGCCTCGTGAGATATCCTTCAATGTACGGCTGACTCGTGAAAGCTTCTCTGATACAGGACTATGATTGGCTGGCTGGGACAGATTTGGATGCTTTTACTTATTTAGTTCATGGAGTACATAGATAGAGGGCAAGAGTCACCGAAGCCTCTTGAAGTTGAACAGAACGAAATGCAAGGTACAAAAACAAACGGATCAATCCAGCAGCTTGTGATAGTGCATTTTTGGTGATATACATATATATTTATCAGTCGATCTACAGGGACGTTCAGTATATATTATTTATCGATATTCAATATCATGCAAAATACTTGATTAAGGCTCAAAAATGGCCAATAACTTCAACGAGCTCTTTTGCCATTTTGGATTCTCCTAGGATTAAATAAAAGATATGAGTTCCAACCCATACAACCAGAAATCTCATAAGGATGTACGCTGTACACCGTATAAAGTAATATTTTACTCACTATCGCATACTAGCTGACCCGACGTGGCTAGCCACGTTAGCTAGAAAAAGATTGTTTTTAAAATTCCAGTTACACTTCCTCAATGAAACTGTTTTCGAGAACAATCCAGAATCTCTCTCCAGAATGCTTCTCTCTTGAACGTTTAGTAATCTCCAGAAAGTTCTCAAAATTTAATGAATTCTGACTTTCCAGAACTTTTCAGAAGGTCCATTTGACATTTTTTTTTTCTTGAACGTTGACAAACTCCCCGAACATAATCGGCATTAAAAAAATTGTTCCAGAAAATTCCAGAAGGTAAGTTTTCTTGTTCTTTCTGAAACATTCAGTAACTTCTGGAAAGTACCTGGGAAGTTTAATGTTCCAGAATATTCTAGAGATTTTTTCTGTTTTCATTTGGAATGCTCAGTAGCTTCCAGAAATTTCTCAAACATTTTATGAATTTGGTTGTTCCAGAACCTTCTTAAAGGGTATTTTTAATTCTTTCTGGAACGTTCACAAACTCTCAGACACTTTTAGTAAATTTAAAAAAGTTTGTAAAAGGTCTTTGTCTTGTTGTAACTTCTCGAAAGTTCTAAGAATTTTGATTATCTAAAACATTTTTGTGGATTATTATTCTTCCTTCTGAAACATTCAGTAATCTCTAGAAAGGTCTCGAAATTTAATAAATTTTTGTGTTCCAGAAAATTTTAGAAGGCCCTTTACTTCTTTCTTGGACTTTCATTAACTTCCAGAAAGTTCTTGAAATTAAGAATGAAAAGCGTACAGAACATTCCAGAAGGTTCTTCTCCTTTCTCTGATTGAAACGTTCAGTAACGCTCAGAAAGTTTTCGATATTTGAGGAAGTGTGATATCCAGAATGTCTCAGATGATTGTTTTACTTTTGTAACGTTCAGTATCTTTCAGGAGGTTTCTGGAAATTTTATGGATTTTTAAGTTCCAGAACATTCTAGGTTCTTTTTTGGTTCCTTGCTCGTTCCCTAACGTCCATAACCTTTTCCCAATATAATAAAGTTTCCTGCTCTTTAAAACATTCTAGAATGTTCTTTTCTAAAACGTTTAACAACTTAGAAGTGGTTATTAGAAGCCGAAGTTCTCAATTAATAACTGAGCTCATAGACACTAAGCTGAGAAGCAGGGTTTGTCCCAGTTGGGACGTTAAGCCAAAAAAAAGATGTTCCATAATGCTGCCGAAGGCTCTTCTTCTTCTTCTTTCTGAAGCGTCCAGAAACTTCAAGGGTATTCTCGAAAATTTAAGAAGTTCCATATTTTAGAGCATTCCAGAACGTTATTTATTTTCTGGAGCTTCCAGAAAGTTCTTAGAATTTTTAGAATATTGATGTTCCAGAACATTCCAGAAGGTTCTTCTTATTATTTCTGGAAAGTCAGAAAACATCCAGAATGTTCTCGTACCTTTCAGAAATTTGATACAACTATGGTGGAACATTTCAACGAAACATTTCAAAGCGTTACGGACAGACAGACAGACAACGCTGGGATTTTATATATATGATATATTAGCCTGGTACACGGTTTATATGGGAAAATACAAAAAATGGAAAAATTCTAACTCCTGTATACTTTTTGACTTCCTCTTTGGTCCCATATCAACTGTGCAAAATTTCAGATCGATCGGAAAAACTATATTTTAGCGGCCGCCATTCTTAGTTTTTCATACGATTTACTGTGGGGAAATTTTACATCTGCAAAGAAAAATCGCTAGGAGTCAAGCCTAGATCCCAAAAAATAATTGATGAATGATTTCTGTAGAAAACTTCACGAGGAATCAGACCTCCGAAGACCATAAACCGATGCGACGTTCGTGGAAAAAGTTATTAAGCCTCACCTGATTGATAAAATGACGAGATTTTATTATTTATTGTTATTCCTTACATGTTAAACAGCATTGGCATGTCATTCGGTTTTCAGTTAATAACTTTTTCCACATGCATTAGATCGCTTTGCGGTCTTCGGAGAGTTGGTTCCTCGTAAAATGTCCAACAGAAATCAGTCATCGATTTATTTTTGGAGGTAAAGGGGCAACCAGTGGCGATTTTTCATTGAAAAGGTGATTTTCCCCATAGTAAATCGTATGAAAACTTAAAATGGCTGGCGCTAAAATATAGTTTCTCCGATCGAGCTGAAATTTTGCACAGTTGATATGGGACCAAGAAGGAACTCATAAAGTGTACAGGAGTAAAATGTCTTTCGGTGTCCCACTCTAATATATATACGGCTGAGGGATAATTTTCGTCGCATATGATGCTATGTTTTGAACTTATTGCAATGTATCTGGTAAGTTCATATAAGAGTGCAAATAAACTTTTATAATGTATAACTACATCGTAGTAGGCGATATTCGGATGTTTTAATGCGACGAACTATACTTATTCACAAAAGAGTTCGAGCGGACTCACAAAGTGTCGATTGATTTCGCATAACTGCACACTGCGATAATTATACGACTTCACTTGGTACTTTTCTTATTATGTCAGCTAAACTCGCATTGGTGTACAAACTAAATCACATAAAAGTAAAAATGAACTCGATAAAATGTGCACACAAACTAGCAAACACACAAGCTAGAATCGTTAACGTTGGTTATTGCGATGTGATATGTGATAACAATAAAAAAGGTGCTGTTGGAGCGTCAAAAAGCAACAAGAAAGTTAACAGTCATCATTATGGTTACAAAACAAGTTATAAAGTCATCGTTTTTGTTTCGTTGACCTGATAATTAGCAATGGATGGTGCTAGCAAGGGAGGGGTAGTGATAAATGGGCGGGAAATCACGCTTCGTCATTTTGATCTCCAGATAGCCTGTCGAACACGTACAGCGCAGGGAAACCAAGTGCATTCCATCGAACACTGAGGTGAGTTAGAATGTCATGACAATGATTCAGTGTGTTTCATAAGTGGGAAGTGTGGTTCGAAAATCGAAAGGTTTTTAGCTCGATACTGAGGTGACAAGAATTGATTTTTTTTTTATTATTTTAAGTTGCATTAGATACTATATTTCATCGCAATAGCGCACACCGTGCATCGCATAAGATATCGCCTGAAGTCATATGTATAGCGTTATTATTTTTTCGTCAATGCACGTATAACCACTTTTGTACACATAAGGCACTTTTACTGCATCTTATGGGATGTAGCTTTACCGCATAAAAGTACGTATAACATGAACATAAACTTCATTTTGCGTGCAAATTGGTTGTCCGGGAAGAATTAGATCATAACTGGCCCACCTGTGGTCAAGATGATGAGAGTGTTGTATGGAGGAACCAATTTCGAGCATGTTTATGAAAACATGTCATGCGACGGCTCAATCTGCATGCTTTCCCATATCGATTATCATGATGCTCTGGGTATGGACTAGTAATCTCACACCTACAGGTATATCTTGCGAAATTCCTTCCGGGATTCCTCCAGGAGTTCCTCCGAGGATTCCTCCAAGGATTCCTACAGGAATTCTTCTGTGATTCCTTAAGGATTTCGCTAACAATTCCTCCAATAATTCCTCCAAGAAATGCTGTAAGAATTCCTCCAGGGAATCCTTTAGGAATTCCTTCAAATGTTTCTCCAGCAATTCTTCTTAGATCCTTTAGAAACCCTACAGGATTAAGTCCAGGAATTCCTCTAGGATTTCCACGGGGGATTGTTCCAGGCAAAACTTTGATATTTCCTCCAGGTTTTACTCTGAGTTTCATTCAGAATTTTCTCCAGGGATTATTTCAGCAATTCCTTCAATAACTCCTCCTGGAATTCTTTCCGGGATACTTCCAGAAATTTCTTTGTGATTCTTCCAAGATTCCCTCTGCGATTGCTTCAGGAACTCCTCTAGGGAAGAGATTTCTCGAATTTCTCGAATTTCTTCAGGGATTCGCTCAGGAATTCCAATAAGGATCCAAGGATTTTCTCCAAAAAATTCTCCTGAAATTCCTCCACCGATTCCTCAATGAACTCCCATAATTATTCTCTGATTCTTCAAGGCTTTCTTCCGCGATTCATTCAGAAATCCCTTTAGGTATCCTTCAGGGATTTCTCAAGGAGTTCATCCAGAAATTTCTCTAGGAATTCTTGCATGGAAACATACAGCGGTTTATCCAGAAATTCGTCCAAGAAATCTGCCAGGAATTGATCAAATATTCCTCCAGTCATTTCTCAGAGGCTTCTTAAGGAATTTCTCTGAAATTAATCCAGTAAATCCTTTAGTGACCCCGGAAGAAAATCCTTTAGAAATTTCTGCAAGAATGCCTTCATGGACTCCTCCAAGAACTCCTAAACGGACATCTCCAGAGATTCATCTAGGATTTTTTTTTTCGAGGATTCCTCCAGATTTACTTCTGTAATTCCCCCTTCAAGGATTTTTTTCAAGGGTTCATACAGGGCTTCCTCCTGGTAGTTTCCTAGGAATTCCTTAAAGATCTCCCACAGCGGGTTCCTTCAGGATATCCTACAGGAGTTTCACAGAAATCCATCCAGGAATTCTTCTGAGACTTCATTAGGATTTTCTCTGAGATTCCTTCATGAAGTTCTGCAAAAAAAATCAGAAATTATTCCAAGGATTTCTTAAAGAATTCGCTGCAATTCCCTGAAGATTTTTTGCAGGCACATCTCTGAAAAATCCCTAAAGGAAATCCTGGAGGAATTCTTTAAGAAATCTCTGGAGAAATTCCCGAGAGGATGTCTGGAGAAAAATCTCTTGAAATTCCTGACGAAATTCCTGAAGAATTTCCTGACAGAATTCCTAAGGAAATTCGTGTAGCAATTCCTGAAGAAATTTCTGGTGGAATTAATGAAATAATTCCTGGATGGATCCCTGAAGAAATTCCGAAATTCCTGGAGGAATCCCTGGAAGTATTTTTGAAGGAATCCCTGGATTGATTGATTTGTCTTTATTAGAGAGACTTTCAGCCCTTGGCTGGTTCGTCTCTCTCCCCTGGAAGAACTCTTGAAGGAATCCTTGGAAGAATTCCTGAAGAAATCCCTAGAAGAATTCCTTAAAGAATCCCTGAAGGAATTCATGGAAGCATTCCTAAAAGAATTCGCTAAGGAATTCCAGAAAGACTTCCTGGAGGATTTCCTGATGTAATTGCTGGAGGAATGCCTAAAGGTGTCCCAGGAGGAATTCCTAAAGAAATCTCTGGAGACATTCGTGAAAAAATCGCTACAGGAAATCCTGAATGGATCTCTAGAAGAGTTTCTGAAGGAATCCCAAGATAAATTCTTGAAAAAATCCCTAAGTAATTTTTGGAGGAGTCCTTGAAGGAATCCCTAGAGAAATTCCTGAAGGAATTCCTGGAAGTGAAGGAATTCCTGGAGAAATCCCTGAAGGAATCTCTGGAGGTATTCCTGAAGGAATCCCTGGAAGAATTCCTTGAAGAATCCCTGAAGAAATTCCTGGAAGCATTCCCAAAAAGTCGTTAAGAATTCCAGAAAGACTTCCTGGAGGATTCACTGAAAGAATTCCTGGAGGAATGCCTAAAAAATTTCCAGGAGGAATTCCTAGTGGAATTCCTGGAGACATTCCTGAAAGAATCATTAGAGGATATCCTGAAGGGATCCTTAAAAGAGTTTCTGAAGGGACCTCTAGATAAATTCCTAAAAGAATCCCTAAGTAATTCTTGGAGGAGTCCCTTAAGAGGAATCACTGGAAGGAGTTCCTGGAGGAATCCCTGGAGGAGTTCCTGGAGAAATCCCTGGAGAAGTTCCTGAAGAAAGCCTTGGAGGAGTTTCTGAAGGAATCCCTGGAGGAGTTCCTGAAGGAATCCCTGGAGGAGTTCCTGACGGAATCTCTGGAAGAATTCCTGAAGGAATCCCAGGATGAATTCCTGAAGGAATCCCTGGAAGAATGCATGAAGGAATCCCTAGAGGAATTACACAAGGAATCCCTGTAGGAATTCCTGAAAGAATCCCTGTAGGAATTCCTGAAGGAATCCCTGGAGGAATTCCTGAAGGAATCCCTGTAGGAATTCCTGAAGGAATCCCTGGAGGAATTCCTGAAGGAATCCCTGGAGGAATTTCTGAAGGAATCCCTGGAGGAATTCCTGAAGAAACCCCTGGAGGAATTCCTGAAGCAATACCTGGAGGAATTCCTGAAGAAATTCCTGGAGGATTTCCTGAAGAAATACCTGGAGGAATTCCTGAAGAAATCCCTGGAGGATTTCCTGAAGGAATCTCTGGAAGAATTCCTGAAGGAATCCCAAAATGAACTCCTGAAGGAATCCCTGGAAGAATGCATGAAGGAATCCCTAGAGGAATTCCACAAGGAATTCCTGTAGGAATTCCTGAAAGAAAGAATCCCTGTAGGAATTCCTGAAGGAATTCCTGGAGGAATTCCTGAAGAAATCCCTGGAGAAATTCCTGAAGGAATCCCTGGAGGAATTCCTGAAGAAATCCCTGGAGGCATTCCTGAAGAAATCCCTGGAGGAATTCCTGAAAGAATCCCTGGAAAAGTTCTTGACGGAAGCTTTGTAAAGCTTCCTGAAGGAATCCCAGGAGGAATTCCTGAAAGAATTCCTGAAAGAATCCCAGGAGGAATTCCTGAAGGAATCCCTGGAGGAATGCATGAAGGAATCCCTAGAGGAATTCCACAAGGAATCCCTGTAGGAATTCCTGAAGGAATCCCTGGAGGAATTCCTGAAAGAATTCCTGGAAAAGTTCTTGACGGAAGCTTTGTAAAGCTTCCTGAAGGAATCCCTGAAAGAATTCCTGAAGGGATCTCTAGAAGAATTCCTGAAGGAATAGCAATAGCTGAAGGAATCCCTGAGGAAACTGCTGAAGGAATTCCTGAAGGAGTTCCTGGAAGAATTGCTAAAGGAATCCCTGGAGGAAAACCTAAAGAAATCCCTGGAGGAATTCTTAAAGGAATCCCTGGAGGAATTTTTGAAGGAATTCTTAGAGGATTTGCTGAAGGACTCCCTGAAGGATTTAATGAAGGAATCCCTGGACGAATTTCTGAATGAATCGGTGGAGGAATTCTTGAGGGAATTGCTGAGGAAATTTCTGAAGAAATCCCTTGAAGAATCTTTAAGTTATCCCTGGACGAATTCCTGAATAAATCCCTGAATGAATTCCTGGAGTTATCTAAGAAGACATTTCTTGAAAAATCCCTGAAAGATCTCCCAAAGAAAAATTCTGGAGGAATCCTTTAAAAACTCCTGGAGGAATCCCTTAAGAAGTTCCAGAAAGAACGACTGATGGTAAAAAGGCGCCGGGTATAATCTTAAGCGACTGAAACAACCAGATGTCGCCACCGCATACGCGCAGAATCTCGAGGCATCATTGCCAGACGAGGACGAGCTCAATGAAGCCCCTCTCGAGGACTGCTGGAGTACAATAAAAGTAGCCATCAACATCGCAGCGAAGACCAACGTTGGGTATGTGGAACGGAGCCGAAGGAACGATTGGTTGTACGATAAGTGTAGAGATATTTTGAAAAAAAAAAAAAGAACGCAGTGAGGACGGTTATGCTACAGCACGGGACCCGGAAGAACGTGGAGCGATATAAAAGAACGAGGAATCAGTAGACCCGTCACTTCGCGGAGAAAAATAGCCGCCTGGAAGAAGCAGATTGTGAACGAATGAAACTGCTGTTCCGTTCACAAGAAACACGGAAGTTCTACCAGAAGCTCATCACTTCCCGCAAAGGATTTATGCCGTGAGCCGAAATGTGCAGGGATAAGGACGGAGGCCTCTTGCCGGGGCGACGTGAGGTGATCGAAATGTGCAAGCAGCACTACGATGAACACCTAAATGGTGCAAGGAACGCGACAGGGAGGGTCAAGGCAGCGGGAGAAATGACCACGTTAGTACAGCATGGATCAACAAAGTACCAACACCCACTTTGAGGGAAGTTAAGGAAGCTATCCAGCAGCTCAAGAACAATAAGACAACTGGTAAGGATAGTATCGGAGCTTAACTGATCGAGATGAGCTTGGAAAAGTTGGCCACCTGCACCGCCTAATAGTTCAGATCTGGGAGACCAAACAACTACCGGAGGAGTGGAAGGAATTATTAAGGGGTAATTAAGGGGTAATTTAACCCATCTACATGAAAGGTGACCAGTTGGAGTGTGAGAACTTTCGAGTGATCACAATTCTTAATGCCGCCTACAAAGTGATAATCTTCCGTCGTTTTTCACCCAAAGATAAAGAGTTTGTCGGTGAAGACGGCCACTCGACAACGGACTAAATCTTCACCGTGCGGAAAATCCTCCGAAAATGCCGTGAATACCAGGTCCCAACGCACCACCTGTTCATCGACTTCAAAGCGGCGTACGACAGTATCGACTGCAGACAGCTATGGAAAATCATGTACGAGAACAGCTTGTCCGGGAAGCTCATTAGGTTGATCAATGCGACGATGGACGATGTGCCAAACAGTGTAAGGATTTTGGGTGAACTATGCACTGCCCCCACTCGCATAACAGTCCCATTTGCAAAAAGTAGGAATTGAGAAAACAGCATTTGAAGTTTGAAAACTTGTTTCCATGTAAAACTTTGAAAAATCGCCAAAATTTGAAGAATATTTCGATCATCTCGAAACTTTCACAGATTGCTTTGCACATGAATATACAACTGTAAAAAATATTACAATCACTACAAAGTTGTTCAGTTTTGTGTTACGTGACACAAAAATCCATGATGGGACTGTTATGCGGGTACTTTTGATATGGGACGCTCATGACTTGGTATTTTTTCACATATTGACATAAAAATTCATAATTTTTATTATTGTTTTTGGAAGTACAGGGGATAGACAAAATGATCGGGACAGGCAAAATTTTCACTTTTCAAAAAATGTTCAATTAGCTGTAACTTTTCGAAAAGTGCATCAAATATTCTCAAATTTTTACTGCAAGTTCTTCAACTAGTTGTGTATCAGTGGACAAAATCTGGAAAAGATCGGACAATTCTTCACGAAGTTATAAAGATTTTTGAAAATGGCAAAATTATCCGATAGCCAACTTTGAGCTGTTATATCTCCGGATTCAATTAACCGAATGTAATGAAATTTTGACCATTAATGACTTATATAATGAGCTACGAAAAACCGTTGACTTAACTTAATATTCTTAACTCGGAAGAAAATTGTAAAGATTAAATTATTTTTCTAATAAAACACCAAATTATCCAATACATCAACATCGTTTCAAAATTCAAGATACAAATTATAGTTCATTTAGTTTCCCTCTAATAGACTTATATATAAATGCGTTTTGAAAGAAAGTAACAACATAGCCGCCAATAAATTGAAAAAGTAATGGGATGCATATTAAAAATAGACCAATTTACTAAAAAAATCATGAAAAAAATAAAATCGCTATAACTTTTCCGCTTGTCAAAAATTTCAAATTAAGTCAAATGTTTTCCAGAGTTCATTATATAAGTCATGAATGGTCAAAATTTCATTGCAATCGGTTCATTGAATCCGGAGGTATAACAGCTCAAAGTTGGCTATCGGATAAATTTATCTTTTTCAAAAATCTTTATAACTTCGTGAAGAATTGTCCGATATTTTCCAAATTTTGTCCACTGATACACAACTAGTTGAAGAACTTACAGTAAAAATTTGAGAATATTCGATGCACTTTTCGAAAAGTTACAGCTAGTTGAACATTTTTTGGAAAGTGAAAATTTTGCCTGTCCCGATCATTTTGTCTATCCCCTGTACATCGAAAATGATGACTATTCATAACGTTAACTCAAAAGTGATGAAAAGTCAAATGGGACAGTTATGCGAGTGGGGGCAGTGCAGTTCATTCGAATCTCGACGGGGACAAGGTGATGGACTCTCGTGCCTACTCTTCAACCTCGCCCTGGAAGGTGTTATTCAATGAGCCGAGGGTACAATCTTCATGAAATCCGGCCAATTTGTCTGATTTGCGTATGACATGGATATTATTGCTAGAACATTTGGAACGGTGGCAGAACTGTACACCCGCCTGAAACGTGAAGCAGCAATCAAACTGGTGGTGAATGTGGCTAAAACAAAGTACATGCTGGTAGGTGGGTTTCATCGAGACAGAATAAGCCTTGGCAGCAATGTTACGATTGACGGGGATACTTTCGAGGTGGTAGGAGAATTCGTCTACCAAGGTTCCTTGCTAACGGCTGACAATAACGTGAGCCGTGAAATACGAAGGCGCATCATCAGCGGAAGTCGTGCCTACTACGGGCTCCAGAAGAAACTGCAGTCAAAAAAGATTCTCCCTCGAATCAAATGTACCATGTTCAAGACGCTAATAAGACCGGTGGTCCTCTACGGACACGAGACATGGACCATGTCTGCAAGCACTCGGAATTTTCGAGCGACGCGTGCTAAGGACGATCTTCGGCGGCGTGCAGGAGAACGGTGTGTGGCGGAGAAGAATGAACCACAAGCTCACTGCACTTTATGGCGAACCCAGCATCCAGAAGGTGGCCAAAGCCGGAAGGATACGGTGGGCAGGGCATGTTGCAAGAATTCCGGATAGCAACCCTGCAAATTTAATGTGCGCTTCTGATCCGGTTGGTGAAAGTTGGTGGGCATTTTAATTTGCAAAATTAAAGAATAAGCTTGAACAAAACCTAGAACCGTATACCTATTCTTCAGACAATCAGATTTTGATTTCCGCCAGCCATGAGATCGCTATATGTGAACGCGACCAATCTGTTAGGACGGTTTTCTTAATGTTTTGAAAATTGCTATTACCAACACAAGTCCAGTGTTATAAATTATCACAATTAGGCAAAAGAAAACTATCGCCACAAGTGCTATCTCTAACCGCAGATAGATTCACATTATACGCCGTGTCATCACAAGATTCAACAGATGAGATTTGCCTCGGTGCTCCTGGAGAGAGAAAAAAAGAACATGCGGCTCGAAGAAAACCATCACACCCATCAGCAGCAGATAGAGATGGACCTCCCGCCTGCCCGACGGAGCACGGCGACCATAATTAATCACTAATGAGCATAATCAGCGAGATAAAGAGATGAGAGGAAGAACACACGCAGCAAATGGAGCCTTTTCTTTGGCTTCGGCCCGTTTAGTTTGCCTTCTCCATTGTGTTTGGTCGTCGGTCGGATGCCTCGGAGTTCTATTGTAATGTCGTCATTGCCATAACCGACCGACGCGACGACGACCGCCTACAACAGTTGTCACCGTCTCCGCAAGCTACCTATGGTGGCTGGAGCTATCCACGACACACGGGTCCTTCCTAGGAAGGTCAGCAGCCATGCGGAAATTTGCATGATTAATGACTTTTCTCCAGGGATGAGGGAGGACTCCTTTACGTTCAACAGCGGGAGCCAACCCCACATAGGATCGTTTGCCGGACATTTTTTTTGTAAACTGCCCTCTGGGAATGTCTTTCCTTAGGGTTCGGGATGGTTGGTCTAATGGCTGTCTGTCAGTCGACCATAGTTGGGAAATTAATCATCATCATCGGCGCGTCGTCGTCTCTCCCGAGGGTCAGATAGTTTACCTGTACTTTTGTGTTTGTGCGTCTTCGGGGAAGAGCTAGCTTAAAAGCATTCTAGAGTGAAAAGGCGAGGCTAAAAAGGGAAATTCTTGACAGTCATTAGATGAAATGTATAATGTAAGGCAGCTTCCTTCATTTTAATCAACACATTTCATTTGTCAAAAATATCATATGGTTTAACCTTCACATTACCGACCCCCGACAACTCATTTTGAAAATGCTGGCATTTCGTCAATTTTCATCCGATTTTTTTGAAGTCGCCCTCAATCGATCATAAATTGGTGCTAGTTTATTACATTGAAGTGGTCATGGAACATTCGGAACCATTCCGGAGATATTCCGGATTGTACTGGGGTCAGGGGATGGGAAAGGGGTCTGTTTTGCCAAATGACAAAGTGGTTATTTCGTGTGTTATTGTGTTTGAGAGGCCCCCGCGGCACCAGTTCCAGGTGTTCCGGAGCGGCCATATCAGTTGCTGCATACTTCAGTCATTTTTTTCTGCCCCGTTCTCTTGAAATCATTAAGTTTGATACGTCGCACAGCATGTTTTGTTTGCAAACCAGAAATGGCCCCGATGTAACCCCCGTGGAACCTATGCTAGATGTTCCGGGTGACCATATTAGTTGATACATACTTCAGGGTATCATTTCTGACCCAATCATTCGAAATCATGAAGTTTGATATGTCGCATGACATGTTTTGGATGAAAACCAGAGGTGTCCCCAATGAGGCCCCCGCGGAACCTGTCACGGTGATCCGGATGGGTTAACTTATTCAAATCTGATTATTGCAGATGTGTTTTATTGTTCGCAATGAAAATTCCGCTGAAAATCGATAGTTCAAACACAATAACACACGAAATAATCATTCTTTGCCATTTCGGCACCCTCTCTGACCCCAGTACAATCCGGAATATCTCCGGAATGGTTCCGGATATTGCATGGTGACTTGGGTGTAATAAACAAGCACCAATTTATGATCGATTGAGGGCGACTTCAAAAAAGTTGGATGAATATTGACGAAATGCCAGCATTTTGAAAATTAGATGTTGGGGCTCGGGTACGTGAAGGTTAAAATATGGTAACTGGAGTATTGGGGAGTTTTGGACAATGAGTTTGGATAGGAGTGGGTTTCGATTAGTTTTAGGAGATTTTAGGGGGCCTAAACAGAGTTTGTTTATCAATACCCGAGCAGAGGGGAATATTTTTCAAATACCATGCAAAGAGCAACCTGTGCTCTAATACCAAAAATTGTAATTGCTATGTTATTCTACGAAATTTTATAAGAACATCATAATAACAATGAGAGGTATTTGAGCAGAGTTTGGTATTGATGCGGTATTTGTTTATTTAGGAGTAAAAATAATCGAAGATCAAGTTTTGCTATTACATCAAAATGTTCAACTTAATAGCAAGAAATGTTATTACTTTGTTATTCAATACCTTTTGAATAACAAAAACTGGATTTGAAATTTTAGGCATGCATTCATTATCAAAATACCAAGACTTGTTATTTTCTAGGTGTTCCTTATACAAAATTAAGGTATTCCGACTTGGAGGTATTCCGTTTTTGTTATTTTGCCTCTTATTACAGCCTAATGAAGGGCACATCGAGGTATAATGGTATTTAACCGTTATGTGGCCGGCAAACTTTTTGCTTTTTTCTACACCGTGTATTTTAAATGGGTGCTGGGTACCCGGGTTCCCTAATACCATGATATGTTATCCAGTTGTTATTCTTTTCTGCTCGGGTAATGCCAATCATTTTTAAGGCCTTTTCTTGTGTCATCACAAAATGGCTTCTCCAGAATAATCATCAAAAATCAAATTTACACAGTATTGCACTAATACACTTACGTAAGAAAATCGACGCTTACCTTTTCTCTAAAATTCTCCACTTCACGCAAAATATTTGGAAAAGAAATATAGAACACACTATTCCAGCTGAAATTCTCTTTCGAACTATCTATGCCACAAAGAAATATTTTCACTCAAACTTGAAAATTATATAAATTTGTCTCAACCGCTCCAAGAGTTCGATGGCAATGTTTACCACCCATCACAGTACAACGCCGACGGCAGCAGCGCGACGCGACGGTGCCGTCTGGCGCACAATCATCGATCATTGAACGCAGTGATGTCGATCTTGCGGGCCAATTCATCAATAAAATCAATCAAAATCATTGAAATGGTCAACTCAAATTTATCGATTATACGTCGTAAAATCGAAAACTATTCTTCGAATAATTATAGTTGTACTTTGAAGCACATATGATAGTAATAAAAGCAATTAATTTTTATTTGTGAAATCTCCTCCGCACTGTCCGCCAACACTGCTGCTGCTTGTAAACATCAACAGCGGAAGAGCATACTAAGAGTATTCGATCATTTTTAGCTTATTACACATAAAGTTCGGTGTTTTTCGAAATATTGAGACTTGTTTCATTGTTATTTAGCAAAACAGAGAAGTCTACTGCTTGAATTGCTTTTAAATGTGTAATAATCTTGAAATGTTTACATTGGCGAAAGCGAGACAAAGAGGTGTTATTTTTGTTTGTTTGTTTATAGAACAAATGTTAAAAGGCAACACCACTACTGTTGCGTTCGATGATTGTTAGAAATAAGAATCGAAAAAGAAGAGCTGAAATAGGAGTGATACAGGGAGTCACCTTAAAGTCCAATCTGTCTAAAATTTTCTCATCATTTTCCTCCTACCAGAAGTTTTAGCTTTGCTACACTCCGCATCACTACACCACATAACCACGTTCAGTTTTCCTATCTTTGAAGTTATTTCCACTCGTCAGATTACATATCTCGAAACCTATTGACACGCCGAGACCGAAACGTGAGTAAGCATACAAATCGATACACAACTGAGTGGTGGAGAAGCACCTTCTTTTGTGGTTTTGCACCCCACCAACAAACAATCCACTAGATTGAATCTGAACACGCGAGAGACAGTCACCAATTCAGTCGGTCTTCGGATCCTACCAACCAACCCACCTACCTACTTTCGGTTACATTCAGTCAGAGGCACTAAGCCGGCACAGTGTCCCATTTCATCGTGGTTGATATAATCTGATTTGAAATTCAGCCACTCCTTCCGACCACTCACTCACCGCTACCCCCCATCACGGATTGATGATGTCCCAACAAAAAGTTTTACTTTTTACCAGATTGCTTCCTCTGTCAAGAAGAAGAATCGCGAGAGGGAGGGAGGAGGTGCCACCAAGAAATCAATTGCTTTCGGTTGTCCCCAGCAGGATGATGCTGCGAAACAATTCCTGCTTCGAACTCCGGGAAAACCGCTTAAATCGGTTTCGATGGAAACTTCTTGTATTTGCTTTTTTTTGCTTTCATCCGAAGAAATCGATGGCTGGGGTTGTTGTCGGAGAGAGAGAAACTCTCCAATATTACGTTGGGGTGGGTTGTGATGGGCTTGGGGAGTTAGTCAAATCCTTCTTCATGTCCGAAAAAGTACACTGAATTTTTTTTTTAATTTGAACTAAGTCTCAAGTGTCACATCCTTGGTACTTACTTACTTAATTTCAGTACTGCACGTCCCAGTGGTGGTGAGTGGTGCAGAGGGCCAAATTGAAAGATCTTCATCCTGGGCGATTGCCAGCAATCGCCTTGACCTGTGACCAGGTTAAATTTCTGCCGACTTTCTTTATTTCCTTCTTGAGACTGCACCGCCATGAGCCTCTCGGTCTGCCTCTGCTGCGATGTCCTGGTTGCCAAACTAACGCTTGCTTGCAGATATCGTTCTCGTCCCTGCGTAGAGTGTGGCCGACCCACCTCCACTTTCGATCCCACATTTTTGCCGCTATCGGCATTTGATAACATCGACAATGGAGCTCAACGCTGGAGATCCAATTGTGAGGCCACCATGTAAAAACTATATACGGCAGGCATATATAGGTAAAGACCTACAGCCGTTGAGTGTTCTCCACTAATACACACCAAGTTGGCCTACAGCAGCACATATTTCACGTTCGAGTTCAAAATTTGGATTTCGATGCATCGACTAAGCTGGTTGTTTTTCCATACATTTCTTAAACTCGCAAAGGCAACCCCTACCCTCCTTTCGATCCGTGTACCTATGACGATCTTGGTTCCGCCATCGGCCGCCATTTGGACACTAAAATAATGGAAGCTTTCAACATTCTCCACTGCTTTCCGTAAAACTGGAAGGGTTGCCCATGTTTAGATCCGACGAATTGGACTTGTTGACGTTGATGTTGATGTTGTTGACGTGATTGGCAAGATCATCGAGCTTATTCTGCATATCAGAGCGCCGTTGAGCTAGGAGAGTAACGGCATCAGTCAATTAGAAGTCATTTAGGTGCTCTATAGAAAGGGGCTGCCACATCAACCCACGATTTGGTTCATGATCAATCGCACCTACCAAGATCTTCTCGATAACGATAAGGAACAGTAGCGGTGATAGTATGCATCCTTGCCTCACTCCAGCAACTCCAGCAACATCAATTGGATGGGATCGCACAAGGCACCGTTGTGCAGTGCCCTGTACTGTGCTTCAATGAGGCTGATGATTTTCTCAGGGACACCCTTGCGCCTCAGGGCTTCCCACATGTTTCCGTGATTGAGACGAAAAACGAACGTGTAAAACGAACCCAAATCAATTTGAACGGCATTCAATGCTGTTGTACGCTAGATTTGCTTTAGTTCTATCATACAATCCTAAAAACTTCGATTTAAATACTAAGAACACCAAGAAATAAAGCAATGAGTGAAATTATGAGTCAACTCATGCATGATTTTTTCGGCGGTGATTTTGGCGAGTCAAGAATCGCGCATGAAACAACTCAACAATGAGATTTGAGAACTTGAGTTTTTACCAACACTGATTGCGTCAGCTATACCTAAGAAGGCAGCCCCTTCAACGCAATGTAGACAGCGTGGCCCCGGTAAGGTAGCCTGCTGAAAATCTTCAAACACCCAGAAAAGCAATAGTAGAGTAAACGGATTGATTCAACGGCAACATACCGGGCAACGAATAAAGGACAACGATTAGAAAGTCGGATCTTGGAACGTGAGAACTTTGAATGAACCCGCACGTGTTGGGCTCCTGGCTCGTGAACTGCAGAATGTCGGCGTTAATGTGGCTGCTATCCAAGAGATACGCTGGCCCAAAACTGGAGAACGCGAATTCCGAGCGGTGGATCCCATCGCCAACACTTCATTCAAGTACCACATCTACTACAGCGGCGGCGATAAGGCAGAACGCGGAGTTGGCTTTATAGTGATCGGGAAGCAGATGAAGCGAGTTATTCGGTGGAAGCCGATAAGCGACCGAATCTGTGTGTTGAGGATGAAGGGCAAGTTCTTCAACTACAGCCTGATCAGCATCTATGCGCCAACGAACGACAAACCCGATGACATGGAGGATGAGTTCTATGAGAGCCTTGATAAGGCCTACGGGGAGTGCCCAAAACAAGATGTCAAAATAGTCATCGGAGATGCAAATGCGCAGATCGGCAGAGAAAGTTTCTTTCGACCTGTTATTGGAACGGAAAGCCTTCATTCTGTTACCAACGATAATGATCTGCGCCTTTTGATATTCGCTGCTGCTAGAGGGATGGCAATCAGTAGTACCTACTTCGCACGTAAGAATATCCGAAAACACACCTGGCGACACCCGAGTGGTGACACTTGCTCCCAGATAGACCACGTGCTGGTCGACGGGCGACATTTTTCGGACATCATAGATGTGAGGTCCTACAGAGGCCCGAACATTGACTCGGATCATTATCTTGTAGCCACAAAAATTCGGGCGCGATTATTCAGCGTCCCGAGTTCAAGAAACAACAGGACGATGCGTATCAATATCCATCGCTTGTCAGCCGAAGGGGTTGCTGCACAGTACCATCAGAAGCTAGACGAGAGGATAGAAGAGACCAACGGATCTGGAGATGTTAACAGCTTATGGGGAGTTATCCACGAAGCAGTGACAACAACAGCGCAAGAGGTGATAGGTACCACTCAGCAACGCCAACGTAATGGTTGGTTTGACGAGGACTGCCAACGAGTGACGAACGAAAAGAATGTCGCCAGAAGTCGAATGATAGTGGCCGGTACCCGGCAGAACAGAGAGCGGTACAGAGTTGCAAGAGCAGAAGAGAAACGAATCCACCGCAGAAAAAACGGCAACATTAAGAGAGTATTATTGCTGAAGCGCAGGAAAGTATGGACAGGAACGATATGCGGAGGTTTTATGCAACTGTCAATGGCGCGCGGCACAAGACTGCGCCAGTGCCCGCCATGTGCAATGACCGGGAAGGAAATTTGCTAACAGACAAAACAATGGTGGCAGCCAGGTGGAAGGAGCACTTCGAAGATTTGTTGAATGGTAGCAGCGAAGGAGAACCCAGGAACAGGATTAACATAATGGATGACAGTCAAGCAGTGGAACCACCAACAATGGATGAGGTTAAAAAGGCCCTTAAGGAGCTGAAAAACAGCAAGGCTGCTTTGAAGGACGAGATCCCGGTCGAACTTCTTAAGCACGGAAGCGATCAGCTACATCAATCAATCCACCAGATTATAATAAAGATTTGGGAGGATGAAGAATTGCCCACCAGTTGGTTGGATGGCCTCATATGCCCAATCTACAAGAAAGGACACAGACTGGAGTGTGCCAATTACAGAGGGATTACCCTTTTAAATTCGGCGTATAAGATACTGTCGCGTGTCCTGTTCAACAGACTGCAACCTCTTGAGGAGTCCTTCGTCGGCGAATACCAGGCTGGTTCGTCAGGGCCGATCAACGACGGATCAAATGTTTACCCTGCGGATGATTCTAGATAAATTTCGGGAATATAACTTGCAGACTCACCATCTGTTCATTGATTTTAAAGCAGCGTTTCAGTGAAAAGAAATGAGCTTTGGCATATTATGTCAGAACATGGTTTTCCGGCGAAACTAATTAGGCTGATACGCGCAACGCTGGATGGATCAAAACCAAGTAATCGGATCGCGGACGAAGTGTCTACGTCGTTTGTGACCTTGGATGAATTGAAGCAGGGTGATGCTCTTTCAAATTTATTGTTCAACATTGCACTCGAAGGAGCGATTAGGAGGTCGGGCGTGCAGAGGAATGGCTCTATCATCACACGGTCGCACATGCTCCTCGGTTTTGCGGACGATATTGATCTCATCGGCATCGATCGTAGGGCAGTGGAGGAAGCTTATGCTCCTCTGAAGAGAGAGACAGCGAGGATAGGCTTGACGATTAACTCTACCGAGACGAAGTACATGATAGCGGGTAGAGACAGAAGCATGCCTAGTGGTGTTAGTGCTGCGGTAGTGATTGATGGGGAAGTGTTTGAAGTTGTTGAAGAATTTGTTTATCTTGGAACACTTGTAACATGTGACAATGACGTTTCCCGTGAAGTGAAAAGGCGTATTGCAGCTGCGAATAGGGCCTTTCACGGATTGCGTAGCCAGCTTAGGTCCCGTAACTTGCAAACGCAAACAAAATTCGCTCTGTATAAGACGCTGATTCTTCCGATTGCCCTCTACGGTCACGAAGCGTGGACGTTAAAGGAGGTAGACCGAAAAGCTATTGGAGTGTTTGAGCGCAAACTTCTGCGGACAATTCTCGGTGGGAAACAAGAAAATGGAGTGTGGCGCAGACGCATGAATCACGAGTTGTACCAAGTGTACGAAGATGCGAATATTGTGAAACGTATAAAATACGGCAGACTTCAGTGGGCTGGACACGTAGTGCGAATGTCGGAAGAAAGAATAGCGAAAACAATATTCAGCAGAGAACCCGGTAGAGGTAGGCGACTTCGTGGGCGGCCGCGAACTCGCTGGCTGCACGCGGTTAAAGAAGATCTACGATCCCTACACGTTCGGGGAAACTGGAGGAACATCGCCCAAGACCGACGGAGATGGTGCTCTACTATACGCTCGGCGTTGGAGTAAAGTTACTTTGTAGCCAACAAGGTATCAAGGTAGTTGTGTGGATACTACGGGGTCAGCTTTGAACATCTCAGCTGATATGAGATCGACTCCTGAGGCCCTGTGAAAAATGTTTCCAAAGTGCTCGAATCAGCATTTCAATTGGTCAGCCGGGTTGGTCAGTAACTGTTTAGACGTGTCTTTCACGGGCATCGTTGCATTCATCTGGGTTCTAATAAGGCGACGTGAAACATCGTAGAGAAGACGGATGTCGCCGGTGTTTGCGGCATTCTAGCCTACGTCGGCTAGGGAGTCCGCCCACGCTCTTTTGTCCCGTATACATGAGCGTTTCATTTCCTTCTCTAGAGCCAAATAGCGCTGACGGGCTACGGCTTTGGCTCCCCGCGTTTTCGCTCGCTCTATCGCGGCTTTGGCGTTCCTTCGCGCCTCCATCTTCCTCCAGGTATCATCCGTGATCCACTGCTTTCTCCGGGTGCGTAGCTCACCCAAATTATTCTCGCCGATGGCGATGAAGGCGTTCTTGATGGCGCTCCATTGTACTTCTACGCTTCCACCTTCCGTAATATCCGCAGCACTGTTCTCTAGCCCATCGACGAAGGACCTTTTCACCGCAGCGTCTTCCAGTCGGCGTGTGTTGAACCGGCGCTAGATTTTCTCATTCTGTCGATGGATCCTGGCAATGCGCAGTCGGATCTCGCCGGTCGGACGCAATGTCGGCGCTACGTTTATTCCGCACATCAAGAAGGCTCCGTCTCCATTTTCGGTTGATGCAGATGTGGTCGATTTGATTTTCCGTGACACCATCACGGGTATCCCTTGTCACTGTGTACACTGGTCGATGAGGAAAAAGCGATCCCCCAATCACCATATCATTGTTGCCACAAAACTCTGCAAACACAAACACAAAACTCTGCAAACACAAACACAAAACTCTGCAAACAGCTCTCCGTTTTCGCTCATTTCTTCGAGAACATGGCGTCCTATAACGTGCTCATAGTCCTAGTTGTCGAAACCAACCTTCGGGTTGAAATCGCCCATGAGGATTTTGATATCACCTTCTGGATTCTAACCACGACAGAAAGTTCTCTTTATCTTACTATTCGGCAGCATCGGTTGGCGCGTAACATTGAATCAGTAAGGTTTCGAACCCGTGTTCTGAATCTGGCTACAGTTATCCTCTCATTAATAGGTTCCCACTTCATGAGCGTAGCGTGGGCGTGAACGCTGAGCAGGATACCAGCTCCACGGTGGCGAGGAGCGTGTTCACCTCGTAGGTCAAAGTATAGCAGAATTTGCCCTGAAGCCAATCTGTGTTCCCCGAAGCTCGGCCAACGGCCATCGCTCAGTCCATGGATCTCATGCTTCATACGGCATGCCTCATTGGCTATAGTTGTGCCAGTTTATCCTGCTGGGCTCGGGTTAATACATTCTAAGTTTAAATTCTTGTCCGTTGTTTCGCGCTAAAAGTGGATACCGTTGAATCAATTCGTAATCTTTCATTTTTGGTTTCTGTAACGGTTTTTTTTGTTTGTTTCGGAAACAGTAGGTTGTTAGCCTAAGAGAATTGTGTTGTTCATTGCTGTGCATGCATCGCTCCCAGTGAAGAGAACTGTCAGACAAAAGAGGCACAAAACAAGCAACAAAGAAGACGCGGCGATTACTCTTTATCCCAACTGGTAACAGGTAATGACATGATCTCGAAAACTTTTGTTTGCAGACAAAACGGAGCCTAAATTTGTTGCGTACTTTTCAACTTGTGAATAATCATCATTATTCAATTATTACCAACCCAAAATCGAAACTTTTTGGTGATACATCTTCAGCAGCGTTGCAGTGTTTACCGTCTCGAAGTTACCGCTCGAAAATCACAATGCAAGCCTTAAAAATCTCTAAACTCGTGGTGCACGATCTTTGTCTTATTCTGTTCAAGTTGGGACAAACGTATGTCGCATTGGGTAGAATGTCGCAACAAATTCAGGTTGCGACATTGTCGTTATTGTTGCGCGATGGTTGAATTTTGATTCACTGATCGCTCCTGTAAGGGGTGAGTATGACAGCATATGTCATCGCGTTCGCTATTGCCTCGCGTGAAAATCAAAACAATAGATCCGCGGGTGTTTAGTGTGCAGTATTGCGTTGTTCTTTGCGAGTGTCGATAAATAGTGTCGCACGTTCGTATCGTTTTTAGCGATAGGTCGACGGGTGCTCGAGTGAATGATTGATGATCGGTGAGCTTGTTCCTTGTTTTTCTTTGAAAAACGCAGTAAATGTTTTTATTAGTTTAAAACCATATTTACTCGACAAAAACTGCAAAGTTCGTCACTTCAAGTGACGGCCATATTTTTCATTAATTTGGTTTTATTTTAAATAAATTCTCCTATATTTTTGTACAGTCCGCCACCTTCCGGTGCTGGTCACACTGATTTGATCCGTAATCATTCGTAATTTGTGTGTATACTGTATGGTTGCATGGATCACATCTCTTACCAAAGTATATCCTTGATCTATGCAACTATCAATCCCTCCCTTCCAGAGATGCCAGATATACAGATTTTTATCTATTATACAGATTTTTTGACCTTCCATACAGAGTACAGAAAAATACAAATTTTTAAAATATGATACGGATTTCTCCAGTAAACTTACAATCTGAAGTTATTTTCAATAAATTTAATGAAAACTTTATACATTGCAGCTTAAATTAAAAAAAAAATGAACATTTGTACATTTTTAGACATGTTTTATAAAAATAAATACCAGTAAAAATTAAAAACTGTCTAAAAGTAGTACATTTTTGTTAGTTCTATTAAAATCGAGGATTCTCGGTGTCTGCTTTACCCTCAAATACGGCGATACAGAAAAATCTGTATTGATACAGATTTTTTGATAAAATAATCTGGCATCTCTGCTCCCTGCTAACAATACTCCTTCCCGTGACCACTGTGGAGGGTCCAGTAGCACATACAACTTTTAGTAGCAACAGTTCAGGCCAAACATATCTAAAGGTCCTATCTGCAGAAGAAAGGCTCTCTTTGGTTTTTCTCTCTTACGTTAATATCTCAGCTGTTTATTTGAATTGTGATTGTTTCCTTGCATATAACGATTAACAAAACAATCGTCTTTTGGTTTGTATTACAACAGTAGTTGCAAAGAGTACCATTACATTGCAATAATTGGAAGAGAAAGTGAACAAAGAGAGCCTCTCAAATGCAGATAGGACCTATTGAAATGTTTGGCCTGAGTTGTCGAACTAACATTCCTTCCCTTCCCCAGTAGACCGTAAGGAAGTGGCCAGCGCCGTTATTGACCCAATAAATTCTGAGTTCTCGAAACGTGTACATTGAGGATGGTGGCAAACCCCAAGCCCCAAGCAAATTGGTTCTCTGTGCAATTTCGCTAGCTTAGGTCAATCACGGAGTAGCAACTACGAAGTGTACGGTCACCAATGCTCATGCTCACAGTTGTGTATAACCCCTTGAGATATAACATTCCAAGACCTGTTATCATGCAAGTGTTATATTTTTTCCAATACTAAAGAAAAGGAGTCAATATCGTCAATCTCACTTTCACTCCAGCCATAGGGATGTCCAATTTACGGACAGCACAAAAGCCTAGTTTCATCAGCAAAATCTTCCAATTACCACTCATCACTCCCCAACGCCACGCAATGACTGATGGTGGCGGCAGCCACTCATTCCACACATACAAAACCGCTAAGTGCCTATTACCCCCATGGACTTATTTGTGACGGCAACCAAACGATGACGTCGTCGACGACGTCGACGTCCGATGCCATCCTAGTCCTTTGTTCGTTTGGATTCATTATCCAGAAATTTACTGAAATGACCTTTGGAACATTTTTCCGAATATGGCATATGGAGGCGAGTCGCGCCAAAGATAGGGTGGACCTGAAGTAAAAAAATGGAGGGTGGAATCACTTTGGTCAATAACCGTTCTGCTTCGCCATTTCCGCCTTCCAGTCTAGGGTGGAAGCTTCCACCACAGAGAAACAGACTTCACACTCTCATTGCTTCCCATCGATCACCTTTTTAACGGTTGATTCAAATGTGCAGTAGTAGGTCGATCGACCACTCGCGGCGCTGGTATCGGTTTTGCTCCTGTTTGACGTTTGCTCACTACGGCCATCTAGTGGCGACCCGGCCAAACACAGTACGTTTAGCATTGGTCGATTACGTTTTTGTGACGATGTTTTTTAATGAAATTTGTTCTAAGTGTTACGTCTGCTTCCACCCTCACTAGCTGACCATGTGTTCTGTATCACGGAGAAAAAGCCCACCGGCCAGATGTAGCCTTGGATTGGTTTTTCTACGCTTTTTACGTCCGTCGGTCGGTCGTTCCGTCTATCCGACATTGTAGGCAGCGAGCATCCTCATCGGCATTGCGAAGCATTCAAGTTGATGTACGACAATGATTCTTAGTCCTCGGAAGAAAATGGCCTCGGGCATCTTGCTGGAATTGCTGTTGCTGCCGTTGAATAGTGGCTGATATGTATATAGAAAAAGTAAGCGACAGCCGAGACGCAACAAATTGGCCCCCGTGCGCCTCAAGTTGGGATGAAGCTCTTACAAAGAAAGCAGAGCTTGCAATGCCTCGCGGGTGTTGTACGATTAGAAAAATACGAGCTAAAGCATGGGAACGATAGAGGAAAAAAGAAAAACTACACTGAAGGTAAACACACCCTCTTAAACCCGAGAAATGCCTTTAAGTACTCGGAGGGAACAGATCCGAGATGTGCAGAACGCACAGAGACAGGCTTTTTTCTTTGGATCGGAATGCGGCAGTACTGTGCCCTTCGAAAGAGCTTCGGATGAAAGATTCATAGCGTGACCTTGCTCCAGAGAGAAGATGCTTAAATAGCTACATCTTTGGTACCAAGGAAATAATGTGCACTGGTCTCATGCGTACGTTTTTGTCTGGATCAAAAAAAATAAATGGTTGAGTCTTTAGTTTACATATCTTCACTTGTTTTCAGGTCATTCCGTATTAAATGAATGATAGAGTAAGGTGAAGCAAAAGTTTGACCCTAGTAAAAATTTTTTTTTTTTTTTTTTAAACCCAAGCACATAAAAATAAATGAGTAGAGTGTTTTACCATCCATGATCTAAAATTGTGCTGAGCAAAGTTACGCCAAATGTCTTTTCAATTTTGAGTTACAACACTTTTTATATGTATGTGTCAAGAGTATTCGAACTCTCTCGACAACACTGGGGCAAAAGTACGAATCTAGTGTTTGTCGAATTTCGATAACCGTAGCACATTATTTTGACACTTTGGTAATAGGAATACCTGTAACAAATTACTGGAATACATTCTAAAGTTCGATCTGGAGTTTTTTAGGATTATATTAATCACATCAAGAAAAAAGTAGTTTTTTCGTTAAATTCGTTAATCTTAAAACTGATATACGGGTTTCTTCCAAAGTTCCTCCTGGGATTCCTTCAGGGATTCTATAGGAAATTCATTCAAGGAATGCTACATGAGTAGGAGTTGTTCCAGAAAAACTGTCAGAATATTTTTCTAGGAGCTTTTGTTTGTTATTTCTCCTAAAACTCTCTAGAAATTCTTCCAGGAATTTTTCCAAACGTTTCTTTAAAAGCTGTAATTCAAGAAGATTTTTTTAGCAAAGATTCGGAGATTCGTTTCGATATTTCGCTAGGTTTGCCTTTAAAAATACAGATGTTTTCCAGAATCTTTTCCAGAAATTATTGTGTGAATTTCCCAAGAAGTTCCTTCAGATATTACTCCATTTATTCATTCAAGAATTTCTTGGGCATTTACATGAAAATTCCTCTGAAAAAATCTCATGAGATTGTTTTAGAAGTTCCTTAAAGGGTTTCTCCAATAGTTCCTTCAGGTATTCCCCCAGTCATTGCTTTGGATTTATTCGGATTTTTCTTCGGGGATTGTTTCAGTTTTTTTTTCCAAAGATTCCCTCAACAATTCCTGTAGAAATTACTTCAATCTGTTCCTTAGGATTATCCTTGACATTTTTCAATAAATTTGTCTACGAATACCTGCAGAGAATTCTCTTGTTTGAGAGATTGCTTCATAAATCAAATTTAACTACTTATTAATGATCCCACAGAAATTGTTTGAAGGATTTCTTAATGAATTCTATCAGTACTTTAATCAGCTATTTTTGCAGACATTTTTAAAAGATGCCTTCCAAATTTTCACCATGAAATTTGGCAGAATCCCTCCAGAGATTTCTCAAGCATTATTTCCTTCAAATTACTTGCAGACTTCCTCTATAAGACTATCATTATCTTGTACCGACTTTTCGAACCCTCTAAGCAGAATACCCTCTTCGAATGAGTGTAATCAGTTTCATACCTTTTAATTCCGCCCTATGTTGCTTATCCTTAGACAGATACGCGTATTTCGACTACCACTTGTAATCTTCCTCAGTGTCAGTTATCCACACCCAAGTAACATTTCAAGTTTTGTTCGGCTCTACAAGAGATCTTCATGACCAAATTTTTAAAACTTGCAATAAAACTGATTTATACATCAAAACCTCTTGATAACCTCTTTAAGAGCATCTTTCGGCTAAGTGGACCACTCTCGGAGAGGTTTTGCAAACCGCATTAGAAGTAGCAATAAACCCGTTTTAAAATCTAGTTGAGAAGTTTCCCAATCTCGATTGTTGTTGTTTTTTTTATCAACAAAACTATGACAGCTCAAGATGCAGAGAAGCTTCTTCGATGGCACGTAAAGTTCAGGATGATACATCATTCGTAAGTAGAAAGCGATCATTTTAAAGCAATATTTTAATAGTTATTGTGTTGGTAGGCTTATGCGCATTCAATTTTACCGCGAATATTGGGGTTGCAGAACCATACAATTAATGCGCTTCGAAAATAGTGAAAATTATCATCTTGGAATGAAATAAATCAATTGGTTAATTTAGTAAAACTAACGCGAATCACAAGAAAACTCAGTAGAGATAGTTTATTTAAGGACTGTTCAATTTATAAAACGGACAACTTTTCAAGGCTGTAAAAAGAAGACGCGTAGTTCAAATTTATCCAACCTTGTTTCGTTGTTCAGTACGCCATCTTCCATTATAGTAATAATTTTTGAATCGAATAAAAAAAGTTTTATTTTTTAGAAAATCGGCCCGGTGTTAAATGAGGTGCATTTTTCGATTGCTGAAAATTGAAAATATATATAAAATTACTGTTCACATATGGTATATCGTTTTTAATACAATAAAAGTATGTGCCATGCTGCAGCAGCATGAGTTATGAACATTCTGGCAAAATTTAAACTCAATTGGAAAATTAAGTGATGAGATATTAAAGTCTCAAGTGAGATTCGATTTTTTGAATATAATTCAATTGTAAAGCGAGAAGGGCATGAAAATATTAAATAATCAATTTTTTTTATGCATCCAGTCGAAGGTGGGAAAAATGTGGTTTTAAATGCAGAAAACTGCGTCACAATAGCATTGCTGGTTTGGTTACTGTGCGCCATTACAGACACAGTAGTCAAAACAGTTTTGTACTCTGAAGGTTCTTCCAAATAACCATGCAACCTAATGCAAATTTTGCATAACATTGATGTTGGAAATAAAAATTTTGCACTCGATTATTATTAAATAAGGTGTACTACAACATAGGACCAACTTTGTTCAAAATAAATAATAACAAGATTCGCTAGTGTCGAAAATCTGCATCAATGGAGCAAAAAGTATGAATTTTTTTAATATGACCATCTTTATGGATTAAACTTTTGATGAAAAATGCAATTAAAAGTAAATATCTCTTCTATGTCATTCAGAGAGCAGTCTTCTACTTTTCTGGACAAATTTTTAGCCGAATCCGTGATGCTATTGCTACACAGGACTTAAACGAACATTTTTTAATAATTTCTATGAAAACAAGGCAACTCGCTATATCAAGCTGGAGAATGCTTAGTGCATTATTACTGACCAACTATTGAGCTTTATCTTTAGTAGAATAGTATAAGATTCCAATACATTAAAAATTTCATGAAAATGTGCATGTTAAGTATGTGAAAAGTTATGTCGAAATTTGAGAAATGAGTTTTTATTGATGTTTTACGAAAATTGCTTCAGTTACACAATAAAGAACATTTTGCTTAATATTATATTTTTCCTACATTTGAGAATAGCTATAGAAAGTTATACAAAAAACTGATAATGATTTTATTGAAAAATAAAAAAGATATCGCACAAGCAAGTTGTCCGTTTTATAAATTGAACAGTCTTTATGTGAGCACGTAATGGAAATTATGGCAAACTATCAATTCATTGCTAATTGCAAAAATAACTATTTTCCATTCACGTTAGCTAATTCTTCAATATGGCGACGACCATAATCAGCGAAAATAACACGAAAGCAAGTTTACTTTTATCATGACCGCAATAAACCTAGCAGTGTCGTAGTTTCTGCTTTTCCACCAACAGATGTCGTTAAAAATCGAACGGATCGTCATCTGTTGAGAGTTTTAACTGTTGTATTGTGGTAATAATGATTGCCAGAACAAGGTTTACATATCGGAGGGTTTTGTTTACTCTTAAAATTTGTCTTTATGCATATCTTCAAGTATACTATAAAACATTTCATCAATGGTTTTCATAAAAGCAGTCATAAAACTGTGAGTTTTAATTATTGCTGTGATAAAACCCTAATAAAAATCAAACAAAACCAACCAGCAATGGAATTGTTACTGGGGCACTGTGGATAACTGACACTGAGGAAGATTACAAGTGGTAGTCGAAATACGCATATCTGTCAAAGGATAAGCAACATAGGGCGGAATTAAAAGGAACGAAACTGATTACACTTATTCGAAGATTATCATGTTTTTTTTTTTCAGAGACACAAGGGTATATCTTAAGGTTCTTCAGGTAATCTTGTAGGTATTATCCTAGGCCAAGGTTCCCAAACTTTCAGGTCACGCGACCCCCTTTTGCCAGCAGACGTAGATTTCGCGACCCACCATAGAAATTCCCTCATTTGTTGTATGGTATAGTAAAATATTTTACTGTCCCTCGCAACCACCTGGATGAAGGCCGGCAACCCCCCCCCCCCCCTTTTTTGGACCCACAGTTTGGGAAACCATGTCCTAGGCATTCATCCTGGAATTGCTCATAACATAACCTTAGCAATTGCTTCAGGAATTTTTGTCTCGAAATTTCTACAAAAAAAAAACCAAGAATTGCTTCTAGGAGTTTCCAAAGGTATCTCCAGAAGCTTCAAGGGGTTTTCTGAGACAATCCTGCAGGAAAATTACTTCAAGAATTCTTCAGTATTTTTAGAGAAATTTCTGGAAAAACTTTTAAAATTCCCTGAAATAATATCTGGACAAATTCGGCACGAGTCTCTAAAGACATCCCAGGAGATATTTCTAATGGAACCGCCAGATAAACTTCTACAAAAAAAAATCCATGTAAAAACAAAGAACGAATTTCCGAAGCAATGCCAGTTGTGCCGACAACACCCCTCGGTGCAGCGACGCCACCTGCAAAGAAGCAGACACTTTTCAGCAGGCCGCACTGGACCAACACGTCAAACGTGACAGCAGGCTAGATAAAGTGCCAAAGGACCAATACTAGGGAATGTTAGTCTGCAAGTCATCATAACGCCGTTTTGCTCCCTACGAGACATCGTGAATTTCTAAGAGTTATTGAAAATTTATTATGCCTATTACTATTACAATATAACCGTTTACTAAACCTTGAATTCGAGCCTACATCGTGTGCTTCGAATCAATACTAGTCGTAAGTATGAGGAACTTAAGTCTGTAAGCTTAATAACTTGATTCAAATATGTATTTTGTAGAAGTAATCATACATACGAACGCTACCGATATGATTCCTCATGAATCAAGAGTACGTTCACTAAAATCGTAAGTTGGTCATATATTTGTAAATTAGTATAGTTTGCATTAATAAAACTGAATTTTTAGCTTGATGTTAACACCACCACAAAGTGTGTCTGCTGTCCAGAATTAGTGACGTAACCCCACCAGTAATGTTCGAAAGGAAATTTTTAGAAGAACTTCTGAAAAACTCCTTGGGGAACTTAAGAAATTTCTAGAACTCCCATAAACTTTGACTGAATAAGTCTCTGAATATAAACATATCTCCCCAAAGAAATTTCAGCGGACTCTCCTCTGAAATATCAGCTGGAACCTCTCATTCTATGAACGTTCGAGTATACTTAAGTGAAACTCCACATTCAGGTGCAAGGACTGTTAGAAGTTAAGAAATCTTCAGTAGAATCCCTGTAGAAATCTTAGGAAGTAGAATCTTAGGTAGTAGAATGAATCTCTGGAGGAATATCCGAGGAAATCCTCGGGATTTTTTTTGAAGGAATCCCGGGTGGAATTTCCTATGAACTTCCCAAAGATACTTCTCCGAAAATCCAAGAACAAAAAAAACATAGAATTTATGTAGGGGTCTCCAGTTAGCCTAGTGGTTAAGGCTAAGGATCGCCAATCCGGAGACGGCGGGTTCGATTCCCATTCCGGTCGGGAAAATTTTCTCGACTCTCTGGGCATAGTGTATCATTGTACTTGCCTCACAATATACAAATTCATGCAATGGCAGGCAAAGAAAGCCCTTCAATTAATAACTGTGGAAATGCTCAAAGAACACTAAGTTGAAGCGAGTCAGGCCTAGTCCCAGTGGGGACGGTGAGCCATAAAGAAGAAGAAGAAGAAGAAGAATTTATAGTAAAACTCTTTTAAAAATCCTTTAATAAAATTCGCGAATTCCTGAAAAAAATCCTGAATAGCTGGAGAAACACATAGACAAACGTCTGTGAAGATCTTTTGAAAAATAAAACTCTTGAGATATTTCTAAAGAAATTTCCGTAGAAATTCCTAGGAAATATTTTTGTAAATAATTTCCCAAAGAATCCTTGGAGAATTTATTGGAGTTGTCCATAGAGGAAATGGTGGTAAAATGTCTGGGTTAATACATCGAGAAATATCTGGAGGAAATTCAAAATTTGTGTATGAACTCCTGCAGGAATCTTTGAGGCAATTCCTGCCTGAATCACTGATAGTAATAATGCAAGAACTTACTGGATTTACAGGATTAATCCCTGGATAAATTAGTGGACACATTCATGTGGATTTTTTTTTAATGGATTCTCTAGAACAACTCTTGAAAAAATCTCTGTTGGAATTCGTGAAAAAAAAATCTGAAGGAATAGTTAATTTTCTGAATGTGAAAATTTATTAAAGAATCTTTGAAGGAACGAGTAGAATTTCAAAAGTTATTCCTGGTGTGGTGTTGGATGGGTTTACTAAGGAAATCCTTTTCATAAAATTTTCTTAAAGAATCGTTCAATGCATTTCTGAAGAATCCGTGGATAATTTCCTGAAAGAACTCTCGTACGGATTCCTGGATAAAACGATGTAGATTTTTTTTTGAGGAAATGCATGAAGCAGATTTTCTAGAGAAATTTTGTGAAGATATTTCTGGAGGACCCTCTAACGAAAACTCCGATGGAAACTCTAGAGGGAACTCTGAACCGATGCATGGAAGATGTTCTAAAGAACCTTAAAAAGAGTCCGCAGAAGACTTCCAGAAAGGAATTCTTGGGAGATTTTCTAAAAAAAAAATCCGTGCAGCAATCCCGGGAACAATTCCTAATTTCACTGAGAATCTAATTTTTTACGTATATTGATGCCATCTGGCCGAAAGGGTGGTTTGGCCGAATTTCGTTTGGCCGAATCATGATCCAAAGGATTCAGAGGAAGTTTTTGACATTCTAACTGCCAATCTGATCATCAGAAGTATCTTTTTAAGTCATACACACTTGGAAAAAATGACGGATTACGGTAAATTTTACCGTAATCTCAACAGCTGAACGTACGGTAAAAAGTTCGGTGATTTTTCAAACCACCGAACGTACTGCGAATCTCAGGGAAATGCGAGCACAAAGAAACAATATTTTCATAAAAAACGTCGATGATGGGATTGAATACATGACCTTCTGATCAGGAACCACACTTGCTGCCACTGCACAATGGTCCACGAAACAGATTTACGAGGAAAGATGCATTCAGCGCCTTCAAATGATTTTCTAGGTTAATATGGTCTTCTACAAAGTTGTTCCTAAAAACAAGGCCTTCTTTTCAATATACTCGAAAATTAGGGTGGTCCATATTTTCAAAGAAATTTTAACCAAACATTTTTATTTGCTAGAATAACTATATACATTCTTCGGGATAGTTGTAGATCTATCAATGTTGAGCAAGTTTGCTGAAGACAATTTTTATGTAGCTTTAAAATTGACTGATCTAGAGGTATTTTTCTGAATAAGCTTAGGGTGGTTCAAGAAAAAACGGTTTCCAGGCGTTAACTTTTTCAGTTTCGATTTTTCTTAAAAAAATATAGTTTATTAAAAATGTGTTATGACTGGTTGGGGCAAACATAAAAAATATCTTTTGCCCGCATTTAAAAGAAGAAATGTTGTTATGAAACATATCAAAAAATTAGAAGGGTGTTATTTATGTAACTCAAGTGAAAAATACTTGAAAAGTGCATATTTTTCCAGAAAATCATCAATATCTTTTGAACGGAAAGACGTAGCAACATTCTCAGCGCACGAAAATGTGCGTTTTTTAAAGCTCTAAAAATGGTTCTTAGACAACTTTTATGAGAAATTTGAAACAAAAAAGATAAAGCTTTTAAACTGTTTTGTCCAAATTTGGAGTATTTTCCCATAGTTTTCATAGGGTGACGCTAGAACAAATCGTTTTATTGCTTTATCTTTTTTGTTTCAAATTTCTCGTAAAAGTCGCCTAAGAATCACTTTTAGAGCTTCCAAAAATGCGCATTTTCGTGCGCTGAGAATGCTACGTCATTCCGTTCAAAAGATATTGATGATTTTCTAGAAAAAATATGCACTTTTCAAGTAATTTTCACTTGAGTTACAAAAATAACACCCATCTAATTTTTTGATATGTTTTATAACAACATTTCTTCTGTTGAATGCGGGCAACAGATATTTTTTATGTTTGCCCCAATCCATCATAAACCCTTTTAAAAAAAACTATGACTTTTTAAGAAAAACGCCTGTAACGTTTTAACCAAAAGAGATAACGATCATCTCAGCGCACGAAATGACGCGTCTTCAAATGCTCTACAAGTGTTTCTTGGACGACTTTGATTAAAAATCGAAACTGAAAAAGTTAAGGCCCGAAAACCGGTTTTTCTTGAACCACCCTAAGCTTATTCAATAAAATACATCTAGATCGGTCAATTTTAAAGCTACATAAAAAAGGTCTTCAGCAAACTTGCTCAAAATTGATACATCTACAACTTTCCCGAAGAATGTATATAGTTATTCTTGCAAATAAAAAAGTTTGGTTACCGATTTCTTTGAAAATATGGACCACCCTAATTTTCATGTATATTAAAAAGAGGGCCTTATTTTTAGGGACAACTTTGTAGAAGACCATATTTGCCTAAAAACTCATTTGAAGGCGTTGAATGCATCTTTCCTCGTAAATCTGGTTCGTGGACCACTGTGCACTGTACAAGAGAGTCTTGCTTGGAGATGATGCGCAAATTCTAATAGGGTATCGCGCTACTTGGGCGGTGGTTTTCTTCGTCTGTTATTTTCGTCTGTTTTCCACTGTAACTCGATCAATTTTGAACCGATTGACTTGAAATTTTGTACACGGGTAGATACTATACCTATCTCACCGCATTCCAGGAATTGTGTCAATTGGTTCAAGATTGACTGAGTTATAGTGGAAAACAGACGAATATAGAAGCCACCGCCCAAGTAGCGCGATTCCCTAGAACTGATGCTCGAAGCTGCCAGCGTGGCTGTCAAACGCATTTTACAGTAGTACGGTAAAATAGTCCCATCACCGATCTGTTCGGTAAAATATTCACAGGTCTCCTGTAAATTTTTCTGATTTCGCCGGTTCTTCGGTGATTTCTTAGATTTCACCGATTTTCTCCTGCAATTTCATCGATTTCGCCGTAATACAGTAGTTTGCTTGTTTACAGACCAGTTTCGGTGATTTTTTTCACCGAATATTGTAATTTATTCTAAGTGTGTAGGCTATTCTTTCTAGTTTTAATATAGGGTATTGGGATGCTTTGTTAACATAGTCCCCTCGTTCGGCCTATCTTAACGTAAACTAAAAACTCAAACAAACACGCATCACTGGAGATCGGAAAAGCTATGCGCCAAACAGCTGTAATTTTTTTTAGGGTTACATCAAATTAACTTCTATACAACCAAAACTTGCGCAGTCGTAACTCTTATATTACATGTGTGTTGCTTGGACAACATTGCATACCTGGTATGCTCGCATCGATTTTATTTTTCAACGTAATTAAGCAAGTTCTTGAATATTTACGTAAGTTTACTTCCAAGTGGGGAAACATGCATTGTCTAGAGTGCATAATGGAGTAAACATATCATTTCTAGTGCTATTAAATAATTCACGAGTTATGATCAAAACTGTCAAAGCTGTTTGCATATAAGGCCAAGGTATGGTACATACACCCTATAGGGATTAGTTGGCGTTGACATTGCCAATATTTTGTCAAAAGAATTTCCTTCTTTGGATCATAGGTTGTTCTTTCGAGTTATACTGAGACAAGCAACACTTAAGATAATCATCTTGATAATCATTCATTTTTCGGCCAAATGGCATTCGACCAAACGACCCTTTCGGCCAAACGACCCTTTCGGCCAAATGGCGTTCGGCCAAATGGCGTTCGGCCAAATGACCCGGAACTATGTTGCAGACTCCCGGCATACTCTACCTTTTCCAGGGTGTTTTCGGGAGTTTCAAAGGGTTTCAGGCGCGTAACAAGGGGTCCGAGGAGGTTTTATGGGGCTTTCGGAGCATTGCAAAAAGTGTCAGAGGATTTCCAGCGGCTTTCACAGGCGTTACTGGAGATATCAAGAGCATTTTTGTAGCAGTCTGAGAATTTCAGGTGTGATACAGGGTGCTTGCGGGGGTTTTGTGGAGGCATTTCAAGAAGTTTCAGATGGTTTTCAACGGGTTTGAAAGGCATTACAGGCATTCTTGGTCGTACACTGGGATGCATAATTGATCGGACAAACGCCGACTGTCATACACAATGGCCAAATTTGAGATGCTGTAACTATGGTTTACTTCTATGAATTCCAATCACTTTTGCACGTTTTGAACGTCTAGTCACGCCTAAATCTGGGAACGAAAACATTTTGTATTTCGTATACGTCAAAGTCAGCATATTGGCAGTTCCGTGTCAAAAAATGAGCTCAATTCGACAAAGCAAACCATAGATACAGCAACTCAAACTTGGCCATTTTGGATGAAAATCGGCGTTTGTCCGATCAATTATGCACCACAGTGTATCATACTCCCGGATCTCAGTTGCGCTGCAGAGGGGCCGCGTGGGTTTCCAGGGTTCTGCGGAGGCATTCTAGGGAGTTTCGGAGGATTTTCAGGGCATTTCGGAGGCGTTACCTGGGCGTTTTTGGCGCTTTCGGAGACTCAGGTGCGTTGTAGGGGAGCCAACGGGGTTTCAGATGGTGTTTGGAGACATTTTGTGAAGCCTTTGAGGATTTTGAGTGGGTTTCACATGCGTACATGTGTATTTTAGAATGTTTCGGGGGGATTTCGGAGGAAATTCAGGGAGTTTTGAGGGATTTTCAGCGAGTTTCAGAGGGACTACATGAGCGTTTTCGGGATTTTCTGAGAGTTTCAAGTGCGTTAAAGGGGATCTGACGGGGTTTCAGGAAGTTTCTGTGGCTTTATGATGCGTTACATTTGGTTTGAGGAAGTTTCAGGTGCGTTTTGAAGGATTTGGGAAATTCTCAGGTGCGTTACAGCGGAGTTTAAGAGGGTTTCTGGAGGGGGGGTTTTGGAGACATATCAGAGTGTTTCACTGATATATGTTGCCCTTTACTGGCATTTACCAGATTAGCTGGTATGTCATAAACATACAAAAAAACTTGTAGTTAGAAGACACAGATTGTTGCTAATTGACAAATTGAGAGATGAATTTTTGAAAAAAAAATCGCGTTCTGGTGGGATTTGAACCCACGACCCCGTATTCGCTAGACCGGTGCTTTAACCAACTAAGCCACAGAACAGGTAATAATTCTGCGGAATAGAAAGCCAAACTGAACCCGAGCCCTCACCATGAACATTCACTTTTTCAAGAACCATCTCTCTTTCGGCTTAGATGTCAATCCACAACACAGCCTCGTTTGTGCCCAACAACTACAAGTGAGAGCGTATTATTTTTATTTGAAGCCGAGACTTACTCTCGCACTCCGCAAACCTAGCCACCAAGCAGTCTGTTTGCTGGTGTCTAATTCAGTATGCGTCGAGAGCTCGGCATAGTTTTAGACTAGAGAATATTGAGGAGTAAGGTTCAAATTCACCTAAACTATAAAAACTGTCCATAAACTTCATTCATATGTCATTCCAACAGCAACATTTGCGTCATATGGTCAGCTAGTTCTAAAACAAACTGCCTATTATGTAAGACGTAGCTACACTGAAACCTTAATTTAGGTATGATCCCTTTAGGTAAAATCTATTTAGGTTCCTTCATTTGGGTAACGTTACCTAAATGGAATTCGAATATGTTCAGATCAGTTGGAGCCCTCAAGAATACAGATAAGAAAAAAGAAAGACACTACACCGTCTTCAGCCATAGGCTGCACAGACTGAACATTACTCAAACACGAGACAACGGACAACACACATAACACCCAGTGGCCCAATGGAGAATTTTCCGTTTTGACGAAAAGTTTTCCCCGACTGGAGCGGGAATCTAACCCGCACTCCGAGGCTTACGAAACGCCTAGACGACTGACGCCGCTAACCGCACGGCCACGAAGCCCACTGAAACGTAGATAAAGTAGGTTTATGGGAGAAAAAAAGTTGGTAATGTTGGGTGGAGCATCATGAATGGAATTTTTGCTTGCATAGTAGGCCGTCCTATATTTTACAAAATGATCGTGTCAAAATTTGAAATCCGTATCTCAAGGCTTAGTGGTCCCTCAAGGGGCCAAAAGTTGTCAAAAATTGTATGGGACTTAGAAAACATGATTTTTTTTCGTCGAAAAAAATACGATATTCTACCAAAACCTATGATTTTAGGACCCTTAAGGGCCAAAAATGTGCTTATAATCGCGATATCTCTACAACATTTCAAATTTTTGCAAAATAAGGGATGGCCTATTGCATAGTCTCATTAAACTATGTGCTGTCAAGTGGTGAGTTCGTTGTCAGTTTGAGGATCTCCCCGAACTACCTTGAGTTTAAGTCATCGGATCTATAAACGTCTTAGGTTGTTTCTAAGAGATTTATGGCTATGGTTCATACTCACACAACCTCAAGTAACTATGATCTATCAAGTTGTGAGTTCCAAGATTCTTTATGGGTTGAAACTCTTTGAAAGGCCTCTAAAACCCCTACAAAACCTCCATGAAACTCACCTGAGAGCCTCTGAAGCCCCCTAAAAGTCATGTGAAACCTCTTGTAACGCCCTGAAACGCACTTGATATGCTTGAAACGCTTTGATATGCTCTAAAACGCCTCTTAAATCCCTGTAAAACCTCCATAAATTTACCTGAGATCCTCTAAAGCCCCCGAAAACGC
Organism: Aedes albopictus; assembly: GCF_035046485.1. Lineage (NCBI taxonomy): Eukaryota > Metazoa > Arthropoda > Insecta > Diptera > Culicidae > Aedes > Aedes albopictus. The sequence goes on from NC_085136.1 coordinate 105,033,124, forward strand.
TTGTGAATCCTCCTGAAACGCATTGAAAAGCCTCTAAACGCTTTGAAACGCCTCAAAAACTCTCAAGAAATCTCCGTGAAATTCAGCTGCGAGCCTTTTAGGCACCCTCAAATTTCCCGGGAAACTCCTGAAATGCCCTAAAATGCAGTGAAACGCCTTGAAACGTCTTGAAACACCTCTGAAACCCCCATGAAACCTCCGTGAAATTCACCTGCGAACCTCTGAAGCCCCTTTAACCTCCTGAAACGCATTAAAACGCCCTGAAACGCTTTGAAACGCATCTAAAACCACTTGAAACCCTCCGTCAAAGTCACCTTAAGGCCTTTAAACCACAGTGAGATTTACCTGAGAGCTCCTGAAGCCTGAAACGTCTGAAACCCTGAAACGCCCTAAAACGCATTGAAACGCCTTGAAACACTTTTAAACGCCTCGGAAACCCACATCAAACCTCCTTGGAATGCACCTGCGAGCCTCTTAAGCTCCCTCAAACTCACCGGAAACATTCTGAAACGCCCAGAAACGCATTGACACACCTTGAAACGCATTGAAACGCCTCTGAAACCCTCATGAAATCTGCGTTAAATTCACTTGTGAGCCTCTGAAGTCCCCTGAAATTCATCGGAAACCTCTTGAAATGCCTTGAAATGCTCTGAAATGCTTTAAAACGCCCTGAAACGCTTTGGAACGCCTCTGAAACCCCCATGAAAACTTCGTGAATTGTACCTGCGAGCCTCTGAAGCCCCCTTATACCCTCTGAAATGCCCTAAAACGCATTAAGATGCCCTGTTTAGGAGTTGCATTACCTATTTTTATGTACGTCACTGGAAACTGGAAATACATCTCAATCCATACAACATGACATCGCGCAGGGACTCATTACACTTCCTAGTAACCAAACCCGAAACGAGACATTATTACTAACCTCCGAGACGTCATTAGAAACCTCCGTGAAATTCACCTGCGAGTTTCTTAAGCCCCCTCAAATTCATCGGAAACCTTCCGGCCCTGAAACGCCCTGAAACGCATTGAAACGCTTTGAAACGCTTCTGAAACCCTCATGAAACCTCCGTGAAATCCACCTGCGAGCTTCTGAAACCCCTTATACCTCCTGGAACACTTTGAAACGGCCTGTAACGGCTTAAAACCTCTATGAAATCTCCGTCAAATCCACCTGCGACACTCTGAAGGCACCCTTAAACCTCCTGAAACCTCATGAAAGGCCGTAAAACGCCCTGAAACTCATTGAAACACATTGAAGCACTTTGAAACACCTCTGAAACCCCCATAAAACCTCCGTGAAACTCACCTCTCTGAAACCTCCTGTAACGCCTCTGAAACACAAATAAAATCCATGTGAAACGCACCTGAAAGCCTCTGAAGCCCCCTAAAATACCTCTGAGCCCTCCTAACGCTTGAAAACGACTCGTTACCTAAATGGAGGTTCGGCTGTATTGATCTTGCGAACAACGTCTCTAAAAACAGTGTAGTTAGTTAAGCTGCTGAGTCTCAAGATATTCATCTTGAAGGTAGGTGGATATCGGTCAAGCAACTACCTGCCAAGAAACATAAATAGCTGAACAACAGTTTCTTAAGCTAAAGTTTGCTTAAGAGTTGTTTATTCCACAATTATGCAGCAAAAATGTTCGCTGGGCTGTTTTTACTCATCGATATATTTTTTCTGCTAGCCCACATTCTAAGAAAACATCTGCTGCTGGCATGTGTGAATAGCGAGAAAGTAATACACATGTCCGTCTGCTACAATCACTACTAGAGTGACTGGAAGGGAGAGTGGCGTCATGTTCCCATTTTGACAGGTCTCCTGCTCGTTTGGAACAGGAATTTGTATGGATTTGACAGATGACCGCTGTTCCAATTTTGACAATGACGCCACTCTAAGTTAAAGCCACTCTAATCACTACAACTATTCGTCGAACAAAAGTCCAACTTCAAGGCAACCGTGTCGTGGCGTGGCCTTCAACGTCGTACACAGTCCAAAATCAACTCTCCCACCCCACTCCATTTAATCAAGTTTCAAAACGGAAAAGCTTTGGTTCTTTCATTCCTGGCCATCCGCATCCGTGTGCCACTACCACAAAACTAGAGAGCTACAAATTACAACAGCCACGTCGTCTTTCCCTTTTTTTTCTTCACCGTCTTCGTCTTCATCGTTATCCAGATCAAGGATGCTGTGCGCTGCTGGCTGGTCCGTCCCGGGTTGGCTTCTTGGGGTTTCCGATTGGGCGCATTATTTCGGACCAACCAAGTCTAATGGAAGTGAAATGTACCTTCCTTTGCGAGGCGAGGGAACTTTCCGGAGAAGAAAAATGCGACTCGATGGAATAAGAATGGGTACCGTCCGATGGGGTTGCTTGCATATGAACTTCGTTCACGAGGAATGAGTTTCAAGGGGGGTTTCCGAAGATTTACAAAAGAGTTTAAGTTGAAAGATAGCAATGAAGTTATCATTTGGGGTCTATCTTAAAGTAACCCCATCTTAGTGTACCTTTCCCGGTTGACCGAGAATGACAAAGACGAAAAGAGAAGAATTGAAATTCGATGGATGTTCAATATTTCCTTTTCGAAGCGGTTCGATCGCTACGCTATGGCCGGATGACGACGGAGGAGGGACCCGGATCCGAATCGAAGGGGCTTACTGGGTCACTTCTACCTTCTAGTTGTTTGAATCGACTTGACTCGACTTGGACCGGGAGATTTACTTAGTATAATCGAATGACAACGTTGACGATGGTCGTCTCGTGGGAGACCGGGAAATGAATGGGGAAGGTTTGAGAATCGAGAGCTCGGTTCGGTTCTAATTCGGTCGCAATCGTCTCAAGATGTCGGGCACTTGAAGCGGAAGGGTCCAACGTATCGATTAAATAATTTTATGCAAATATCCCCCGGTCGGATATCGAAGGTAATAGATTTCCTCGTTTGGAGAGTGGACGGACGTCTAAAGGCGGAAGGAAAGTGGTGGAAAGCGATGCCGCGCCGTGTTTCGGATGAATTCTCTCGAGATGGAGGTTCGAATCGGCGAATGGAGTGCGCTAGATTGGCACTTCCAAATTGAATTCGATGAAGCATATCTAATACGAGAGCTTTGCATCGTTGATGGCGCTCTTGGGACGGATCCCGTGGAGTGGGGAAAATACCGGTTGAATGTTTGGTTTATTGGAAGGTGTGGAATGCATTCAGCATATACAGAGCTCTTCGAGAACGGATTTGAATCATTATCAACAGAAACTTGCAATTTGCTTGAATATGTTAATTTATTCAACGCCGAATTTTAAAAACATGTATGCTACTTTTCTAGTACACTCCGACAGTACGAGTATTTGAAATATATTGCATTAATTCTAAGAGAAACTTCCAGTAGACCGCATATACGACTTGGTAAATATGCGAGTAATCAGTAAAACCATGCTGAGGATGATGGGTTGGATTCCTGATCGATTCACGAACATTTTGTGACGGTTTTTTTTTATAGACAATGAACGCACCTACCACATGTTAGTGCGAGATGAACTAGCCTAGGGTTAAAAATCTCGTTAATACAGACAAAAAAAAACCTACCACATGTTAAAAGAATGTTAAATAGTACAAAAATGTACAGTATGTTATGTAGTGAAGTTAATTTAGCCTTGTCCTTGGCCTTGTCAAATAGCTACATGGATGTAATTACCATGGAGCACATAAATGACTTCGAAGCAGATGATGAGGTTGTTCTCCTAGCTCAACGGCGCTCGGATATGCAGAGCAAGCTCGATGATCCTGCCAATAGATCCTCTGCACCACCGTAGGTGCTCAGGACTGAAAGTAAGTAAGTAGTCTTCAGTGCGATCGGTCTGAAGCACCCCGAACTAATCACAAGCTGCTCCTGTGTAATATTGTCGAACGCACTGTGCCAACTCCCATCGTTTGCGGTCTGGTATCATTGCGGCCAACAGTTAATATCCAACCAAAATTCAGTGTGGATCCCTCACTGCTAAAAGCCCTGGCATACAGCAAAAGTTCCAGGCACGGCACGACTGAGCGAAGATGTACCATCCCAAGCAACACGACTTGTTTCAAAGCCAGTAACAGCAACCTCAGTGCAATTTATTCACTGTCCGTATTTTAGACGATACAATACAATTGCTTCTTCTTTGAAACCCAAAAGTGCAAATTCTGAATCATTATGCAACTTGAATAAGAGGGAATGATAAAAAATGAAAAATAGATTTTGTCCAGACTCGAACCATGCGCACCAGGGTTATTAACTACTCACCTTTCATAGTGCACCAAACGCTCTGCGAGAAAATTGCTGCTCAACATACCATAAAAGCTACTGAAGTTATTTGCTACTTCATTGCACCTTCTTTGTCACAAGTTAGAAAAATGTCAAAATGAAAAGACACGCATGTTTCTCGCAACACATTTGGAACTTCACTTCTGCAACTTCACCCTGCTACACTGTGCCGCTCCCCGCTCCCTTGCTATTCGCGTACGGCAGGATGCCGAAAAGAGGAAAGCTACAACGCACGTCTGCCGCTCAATGTTCCTCAGTTGATCGTCCGGTTCATCGGCCGGTTCACCCTGCTACACTGTGCCACTCCATGCTCCCTTGTTATCCGTGTTAATTCCACATCGGCCCGCCGAATAGAGGAAAACAACAATGCACATCTGCCGCTCAAACGTTCTTCATTTGTTCGTCCGGTTCATCGGCTAGTCAGTCGGATGAAAGCTACTGTTCTGTCAGGTAACGAACTGCCAACGACTGGTTCCAGAACTGCATTATCTTGTGATGTCTGCAACTTCACCCTACTACACTGCGCCACTCCACGCTCCCTTGTTATCCGTGTTAATTCCACGTCGGCCCGTCGAATAGAGAAAAGCAACAATGCACGTCTGCCGCTCAACGTTCTCCAGTTGTTCGTCCGGTTCATCGGCCGAATGCAAATTACGATTCCACAGGCTGGTCAGTCGGATGAAAGCTACTGTTCTGTCAGGTAACGAACTGGTATATGTCTGGCCGAAGCCTTCGATACTACGCACCTAATCAAGCCAACGATTGGTTCCAGAACTGCATTATCTTGTGACGTCTGCAGCTTCACCCTGCTACACTGCGCCACTCCACGCTCCCGTGTTATCCGCTTACGGCAGAACGCCGAATAGAGGAAAGCTACAACGTACGTCTGCCGCTCAATGTTCCTCAGTTGATCGTCCTGTTCATCGGCCGGTTCACCCTGCTACACTGCGCCACTCCATGCTCCCTTGTTATCCGTGTTAATTCCACATCGGCCCGCCGAATAGAGGAAAACAACAATGCACATCTGCCGCTCAAACGTTCTTCATTTGTTCGTCCGGTTCATCGGCTGGTCAGTCGGATGAAAGCTACTGTTCTGTCAGGTAACGAACTGGTATATGTCTGGCCGAAGCCTTTGATACTACGCACCTAATCAAGCCAACGACTGGTTCCAGAACTGCATTATCTTGTGATGTCTGCAACTTCACCCTACTACACTGCGCCACTCCACGCTCCCTTGTTATCCGCTTACGGCAGAACGCCGAATAGAGGAAAGCTACAACGCACGTCTGCCGCTCAACGTTCTTCAGTTGTTCATCGGGTTCATCGACCGAATGCAAACTAAGATTCCACAGGCTGGTCAGTCGGATGAAAGCTACTGTTCTGTCAGGTAATGAACTGGTATATGTCTGGCCGAAGCCTTCGATACTACGCACCTAATCAAGCCAACGATTGGTTCCAGAACTGCATTATCGTGTGATGTCTGCAACTTCACCCTGCTACACTGCGCCACTCCACGCTCCCGTGTTATCCGCTTACGGCAGAACGCCGAAGAGAGGAAAGCTACAACGTACGTCTGCCGCTCAATGTTCCTCAGTTGATTGTCCGGTTCATCGGCCGGTTCACCCTGCTACACTGTGTCACTCCATGCTCCCTTGTTATCCGTGTTAATTCCACGTCGGCCCGCCGAATAAAGGAAAGCAACAATGCACGTCTGCCGCTCAACGTTCTTCAGTTGTTCATCGGGTTCATCGACCGAATGCAAACTACGATTCCACAGGCTGGTCAGTCGGATGAAAGCTACTGTTCTGTCAGGTAACGAACTGGTATATGTCTGGCCGAAGCCTTCGATACTACGCGCCTAATCAAGTCACTGGTTCCAGAACTGTACACATCTTGTGCCGTCTGCAACTTCACCCTACTACGCTGCGCCGCTCCACGCTCTCTTGTTATCCGCGTACGGTGGCACGCCGAATAGTGGAAAGCTAAAACGCACGTCTGCCGCTCTACGTTCTTCAGTTGTTCGTCCGGTTCATCGTCCGAAACCATACAGCTCGTATGGCACGTCGATTGAAGCAGGCTGCTGTTTTGTTAGGTAACGAATTAGTATATGTCAGGTCGAAGCTTTTGATACTGCGCGCCTAATAAAGTCGATGACTGTTTCCAGAACTGAGTGCGTACCATCTGCTCCGCGCTGTATTCATGCTGCTTCCCCACATGTGAGATGCTCTTCTGGACTACGGCAGACAACTACTGATCATCTAGAGTCCATCATCCGGAGGAACCCCTAATTCCAATTGAATTGTTTGTTTATATTTATTTATACAGTTTGTTTTTTATTTATATTTTGAATTTTGTAATTATTGTAAGTTAAGCATAAGTTAAAACACTTCCTTCAAAGAGAAACTTTCTCACTGGAAGTGTGTCAAAAAAAAAAAAAAAAAAAAAAAAAAAAAAAAAAAAAAAAAAAAAAAAAAAAAAACATAATCAGAACAAACAAACCAGAGTTCGATGTTGCATGACTGTAACATAGTACACTTAAGGACAAACGTCTTGAAATCCCGTTTCACGAGTGCATCAGAACTTCAGACGCACAAATCTCAAGAAGCAACCTTCAAACAAAAGTGCATTTCATTATTCTGTTCTTGCTCACTTGTAATATGCTTAAAATAAAAAGATCAGATGCGCTGGTTTTGTTTACGGAGAGATTTGTGCGCTTGAAATCGTGAGTAGGCGCCAAAATCAGCCATTGTGGCGGCCATTTTGGGATTCTAACAAGTCTGTCTTGCGAGGGATATGTATATGTGGATATATGTATGTGGATATGTGAGGGATATGTAAGCTCCGCCTTCACGAATCAATGTCAAACACGAGGTTCTTAGTGATTTCTATGGAGCACAGACGAAACAAGATGGAAGTTGCGTGTGCTTTCAGTGCAACTCATTAAAACCAAAGCATAGACAGCCACATTTTGGAGTTGTTTGGGATGATGATGATGATGATGATGATGGTTTCCATTCATTGTAGCACGGTACTAAGCCCGATAGCAATGGGCTGTCCATCCAATGTGATTTGATCAAGCAAAACATTATAATTATACAACCAACATCATACAATTATATATAGTGCAAGCCATCGCATTGGAGGATGCCCCAATGAATGTGAAAAAGAAGAATCTGTCATTCTCCACATAAAAGTTATAATAAGAAGTTGGCATCTCCACTCTTCCCAACCATTATGTTTCGATTGACAGCTCTTATTTCCCTCCACTCCCAAAAATAGTTGTTTCATACCAAATGTTTTATAATATCAAAAAAAATATCATATTATAGTTTTCCCTCATAACTTACCTATTTTTCTCGTTCATTCCTGCTAGCAACGAATCTTACCAAGTATCCACAAACTCCCAGGTCAAACCAAATGTGATGATGATGATCCTTCAATGTAATAAACCATTACTCATAATAGCATCACATTCCAAATCATCATCATAAATTACTCCACTAATTTCACAAGAATCACATGGAGAATAAATACGGTATGAATGATCAAATAATTTCGATTCTAAAAGCAAATTCACATCATCACGCGATCCAAAAACAATTCTAAGCTTGTCAATTGAGACTTTTTTAATTTCTTTTATAGATTTATACCTTTTATAAAATCAATAAAACATTAATGGGTCTATCTGTTTTCCGAAAATAAACAACGAAAGGACCCGCAAAAGTCTGTGGATAAATTTCTATTCGAAAAGGCTTCACAGCAGGGGAATCATTAGGAGAAACATTCGGATTTGATTCTCCTTCATCTCCATCCGTTTCCATTGTAAATGAAAATTAATGGTACGATCGATTAATGGTTCCTTGACCTGATCAAAAGTTATGCAACAGGCTACCGTTTTCAATTAAATACTATTTCTATCACTATTAACGAAAGAACAAAAAAGGGTAATAAAAGGAAAGAAAATTGATAAAAAATAAATGTTACTCAACTCACGAAAACACCAACGAGAGAACTTGAATCAGATTGTCTTGAACACACTGCTTCAAACGTCCAAACCCTTGAAACTCGAGCCCCGTATTCAAGAGGAGGTATCGCTGCAAACTCCGCTTCCGATGCAATCGTTGCAAAATCTTCTTCAATCCGCAATCTTTCAAATTCGCCTTCAAATTCGCAATCCTTGGGAAATATCCTTCGCCGAATCCAAAAGTAGGTTCCGCTTCACACTTCGCTCCTGAAGTACCAGCCGATACTGTACGGATGCATTTTGGAGTTGTTTGGGATACACCAAAACCTCCATTTGGGTAATGAGTCGGGACTGTCTAAATAGAATTTTTACCTAAATGGATTCAGTTTATTACCTAAATGGAGTACAAAGTTGCAAATAAGAGTTTAATCTTGCCTAGTTTGGGTAGTGACTACGGTTAGGATAGCTCAGATCAATCTTCAGCACAAAAGAACAGCAACGATCAATCTTTGTAGAGACTTATGCAAAATGGTACAGCCCAAGTGGCGTTAGTTTAAGAACCTTACTTTCGTCAGGGGAATTTCTATCTAGGAAACCTTGTGAACCCGGTGTTTGCCACTTTCAGTAAACATGAAATGGCAAACTCGCGTGTCATGCCTCGAGCCTGTGTGCTTGTCAACAACGCAATAGTTGCTACACTCATCTCTAAACTAACCACCAGAGATGTATGTGCTATCACAATTGATGTATCTGTTGGAAACCTCAACAGGAAATACGTCTATTGTTCGGTTTATTTACCGCATGATGAACCATCTCCTTCGGATGCTCTCAAACAAGTCATCGCATACTGTACTTCAAAAGGCCTTCCGCTATCATCTGGGGCAGAACGTGGAGAACGTGCCTCTAGAGCCGACCTACTGATCATCTGGGGCAGCTCAGACATTAACTTGAGAGGCTCCAGTTTGATGGAGTACTTAAGTAGTACAGATCTTGCATTACTTAACATAGGCAACCGCCTAACCTTCATGGTATCTGCTAGAGAGGAAGTGTTAGACATAACGCTTTGCTCTAGTAGAATTAGTCACGAGCTGACCAATTGGCATGTGTCAGATGAAGAATCTTTATCTGACCATCGTTACATCTTGTTTGAACATGTGAATGTTACTTCGCAAACTTTGCGTTTCCCCCGGTCAACCAACTGGGATCTCTTTACCGATTTGGTTGCAGCCAAATTTCATGGGTACTCACCATCAATTGACACTCCAAGTGATTTAGATGATGCCGTTGATACTACAACGACCTTCATCATGGAAGCTTTTGAAGAAGCATGTCCTCTACGGTCTAGACAGCTGTGAAGATCACAAAAGGAACCCCTTGGTGGAACTCTGATCTGGCGAATCTCATGAAACAATGTAGAAAGAGTTGGAACAGACGACGTTCGGCTGGTTCGGAGGCTTTCAGGTCGGCTCGCTAGGCCTACAGGAAAGCTCTCCGTCTGCTGAACGATCCGGCTGGAAAAATCTTTGTACAAATGTTTGCAGTTTGAGTGAAGTCAGTCGGTTAAATAAAATCCTTGTGAAATCTAAGGATTTCCGAGTGAACGAACTTCGTTTGCCAAATGGCGATCTGACTTCCTCTGATGAGGATTACATCTTCGGATGAACCTGATGTCTTTTCTTGTAGTTACGATTCCCTGGCTTCGGCTCGGAGTATTGTAACTATAGAATCGATTGAGTGGGCACTTAATAGCTTTGCTCCTTTCAAATCTCCTGGGGTAGATGGGATTTATCCTATTTTGCTTCAGAAGGGATTTGATCATTTCAAACATGTTTTGAAAAAATACTTGTTTGCAGTTTTGCTACAGGGTATATTCCCAAATCCTGGCGGGATATTACTGTAAAGTTTATTCCAAAAGTGGGTCGTGCGTCGTATGAAGAAGCAAAGAGTTTCAGACCTATCAGTTTGACCTCTTTTCTTCTGAAATGCTTAGAACGCATTGTGGATCATCACATCCGTGATGTTCATCTGGCCAACGTGCCTCTTCATGTGAACCAAAATACCTATCAATCTGGTAAGTCCACTGTGACTCTTTTACATAAGGTTGTTTACGATAACGAGAAAGCATTCGCTCAAAAGCAATCTTATTTGGGTGTTTTCTTAGATATCGAGAGTGCCTTTGACAATGTGCCTTTCGATGTCATATTGGAAGCCGCACGGAGTCATGGTATATCTCCAATGATTTCCAGTTGGATTCATCAAATGCTCAAAAACCGACATCTCTTCGCGACATTGCGTCAAGCGGCGATTAGGAAATTGAGTGTCTGCCCCCAAGGGGGAGTCTTATCACCACTTTTGTCGAATCTCGTAGCAGATACGCTATTGAGTACACTATCTATACAGAAAATCTGCTTAAAAAACAGTAGTCAAATATGGGCAACCACAAAATAAACAAAAAGAAATATGTCGGTGTGCCAAACGGCTTAAGTTAAAAGTATAGAAAACCAAAACATTGAAGGGCCAAAAGACAAAAAGTCGCATCAGGCTTACACATAAAATGCTGCACGAAAATTTTTGAAATGTGTAGGTAAGACCTTTTGTCCCTACTAATTTTTTTTCGACCTATTATACTTTATAAGAAAAAATATCGGGCAAAGTTATGCAAAAATGTAAATGGATATGCGCGGTTGCATTTAATCGTTTTGGTGTCTTCTGCGCGTTCAATCATTAGCTATTTTCAGCATTTATTGTAGAAGACACGAACACGATATGATGTACTGGCGACGATCTATTAGCGATTTTGAAAATTCTTGTGCGATAATCTACGGCGAGACGCGCAATATTGTCTTCGTTTTTTTGCATTTCTACGTTTTGTCTTCTCAGCCGCAGCATTTCAAGAGCGCGCAATTGCTTTCCAAAACAACACTTTTTTTCAACACTGTGGCGTGGCACTTCTAGACAAAAAGAATGCTCCTCTTTCGATGGCTTACATTAGAGGGGTGACATGCAATCTACATCCATAGAAGAAGGAACCGTATCATCAACCAGTTACGCCCTTCTGAAATGCTGTAGCTGAAAAGATCCTGGAAAAGATAAATCGTACAAATCTGGAGCAACATTTGAAAAGGACATACAAGCATTGATAAACAATGACTTCACACGTCGCTCCTGAGGCTCCATCAACTTATTCACACAAACTAAGACCGTTTCCATCTAGAGCAAACATCGATCTTTCGGATAACGGTGTTCACTTGCGTGGGCGGGCTGCTGTTAGGCCCTCAAAGCGAATTCGAAAAAAGGCACAAAACCTGTTGGGCCCTTTTCAAATGTTGCTCCAAAAATGAAATAAAAAAACAAAATTTGTGGTTGCCCATATTAAATATTTTTGACAATTTTTGACTATTGTTTTTAAGGCAGATTTGCTGTATAGAGAGTGTACGCTCTTAATATATCGGTGCTAACATTTCGAAACGGCGAAACTGCTTGCCGAAACCAAACCTTTATCTCTCCGATGCAATGTAAAACCACTACTGGACGGAGGAAATGCAATTCTTTCCGATAGTAATTATTGGTGTCCTGGGAAAGATAAGATTTGATCTACAGCTATGGGAGAAGATATTGTGTTTGAAGATCGGTTACGTCCTTTTGAAATGTTGGGGCATATGAACATTATCGCCTTGACGGAGAGTAATATGATGAACATCTATTGACATATGGAATTACAATACAATATACTTTTAATTGAATTTGTTACACCAATGTAATGTTTGCTTTCTATAGGCCCTAAGAACTTCTACCGTATGTTGACGTAATGACAAAATTTGATACAAAATGCACTCCACCAATACTCATATGGATGCATACTACCAAATTTCAACTCGATTTTTCAGAGGTTACGCCCTTTAAAAGGGGGTAATTCAAAAATTCGCCCAACGATGATTTTTAAAAGTTGTCCAGAGGTGTTAGGATAGATAAATAAAAAGAATGGCTTTTCAGGTTGTGATGGTATATTTTATTTTATAATAACGGTAAAAGGAGCACCGTATACGGACACGACTCACGAGACATTGACCATGCATGCTCGAGAAGGACCTGCAAGCACTCGAAGTTTTCGAGCGACGCGTGCTAAAGACGATTTTAGGCGTTCAGCAGAAAAACGGTGTGTAACGGTGGAGGATGACCCACTAGGGTGGGGCTATTTTTAAAAAATCTCTCCGGGATATTATTTCTCAAGTGGAAAGTGATCTACTAGTCGAAATAAGTGAGCTGTACAAAAATGAGCGATTTCGAGTGATATTTACTGATGGCGCAAAGGATTTAAGTGAAACTTTTGCTAAAACAAACCTTCAAAAAACATTTCAATATTAATTTTCAAACATAACATTTCCAGACAAAATCGGTGATTCTAGAACCGTATTGGGCCAAATTTGTGCTCAAAATTGCGATGTCTTTACTGGTTTCTGAGACAAAAATGTCGTTTTTTTGGTATTTTTGGGGTTGAATACCAAAATATAAATCACCGATTTAGTTTAAACATTTTATGTGCGAAAATTAAATTTGAAATGTTTTTGAAGGTTTATTCTAGCAAAAATTTAACTTAAACCCTTTGCGCCACCCCTGAATATCAACGGAAATCGCTCATTTGTTTTCAGCTCACTTATTTCGGCTAGTAGATACCTTTCCACTTGGAAAATCATATCCCGAAGAGATTTTTAAAATTAGCCCCACCCTAATGCACCACGAGCTCGTTACACTCTACGACGAAACCAACATCCAGAAGGTCACCAAATCCGAAAGGATACGGTGGGCAGGGCATGTTGGAAGAATACTGGACAACAACCTTACAAAATTGATGTTCGCTACTGATTCGGTCGGCACGAGAGGGGTCTCCAGTTAGCCTAGTGGTTAAGGCTATGGATCGCCAATCCGGAGACGGGTTCGATTCCCGTTCTGGTCGAGAGAATTTTCTCGATTCCTTGGGCATAGTGTATGATTGTCCTTGTCTCACAATACACAAATTCATGCAATGGCAGGCAAAGAAAGCCCTTCAATTAATAACTGTGGAAGTGCTCAAAGAACACTAAGTTGAAGAGTGGCAGGCCAAGTCCCAGTGAGAACGTCGAGCCATAAAGAAGAAAAAGAAGAAGAAGAAGAAGAAGAGAATACGTGAAGTGCCGAGTGCATGATGGGCGAACCAGGTGGAGCGCGATCTGGTGACCAATTGGGCGGGCCGAGGATGGTAAGCGGCAGCCACAAACCAAGAATTGTGGCGTACAATTGTTGTTTATGTGTTGTTTTAAAATCTCAAAATGAAAAAAGTAGCTGACATTTCTTTCACAATAATTCCTTTAAAAAATACACAATGAAATTCCAAAGCAAATATTCACATAAAGTACCAAAAAGACACAATGGAAACCGTTCCCGTCGGGCATTCCAAATGAAATAAACACCGATGTACAAAACCCATCTGCTAAAATAAAAGGGCACACAGCCTCGGTCCCAACTGCCACAAAATGACACCCGAAGCCAGCCGGCGGCAACGGAGTCTCAGAGTGTTACGTTGAACATTTGGAGGTTAAATTGTAATTTATCTTCACATGCGAACAGCGTTAAACATCCCAGCGAGAACAACCGGTAATGGAGTCAGCGAAAGAAGAGGGAAAAAAATATATTAAAGGAAAAAGAACGTACTTGGGTTGTACATTTCCAACGAAATGAAATCGGTACGGTTGAGATGAGGATAATTGGTGTCCCCCGGCGAGAGGACATTGTGCATGTGACTGGACCGGACGTAAGTTGAATGTAGGAATGTTTGCTGGAAAATGGCTGCACATTCGGTTGCTTGTCGACAAACAGTATGGTGGAGACGCATGGTTAATCATGTGGAATCCGGTCTGTTTCCATTCGCAGTGGAATCGAGTTAGGTAAGACGGGGCCAAAGATCGCGTCAAAGTTTCCAAAAAAATATCATTGATGCGATCCAGACTGGCTCATCTCCAATTCCAAGAAATAATAACACCTCAGCTCAAACACAGAAAGGGCACATAGTTTTTCATCTGTTATCAGATCGTCTCTTCACCCCAGACTGCCCTACACCTGCAGGAGAAAAGTTTAAATTCAGATTATTCCCAGGAAAATCCATAAATTCAACGCATGTTGCAGCTCTCGAAAATTGGATTCCTCCCTTTTGAATGCATTCGCAGCACAACGATGATAACATTGTTGGTTGGTTGGTTGGTAGCGCCGAAGAGCAGATGCATTGTGCATGTGCAAAGATTCACGTACATACACCTATCTATCTACAGATCCACTCGAAAACAACGCCCCGGGAGGAAAGCAGCCTGTCTGTGTTCATGTGTATAGCATATACATATTCATTAGTGAAAATTTTCCAACTGCTAAATGTGTGCAGTAAGTGATTTACGAGTGCTTTCTCCTGTTTTTCATTGCACCGTAGTCGACGGACGCACATACTTGGGCAAAAGCTAGGTTTCAGCTTTGCAGAATGTGGGGATGAGTCATTTAAAGTCAGCTTCTCTGCTGGATATCGTGTTATCGTGTTGTAACATTTTGATTTTTTACAATATGATGTATAACTGTAGGTGCATAAAATGTTAGCTAGCCAACGTTTGATTAGAACGGTGCGGGCGTCTGGATTGTTAACGCTCCAAACGCAAACCAAAGGATGGGTGATAAACTGATCGCCGCGGCGATAAAAGAGCGGACAGCAAAACGGTCACCCACATCGAGAGATTGAGTGTATCTTTGGGGCTGATGGGAGTCGATGGACTGAAGAGCGGGCAATCGAGTGGCATCTATCAGCGGGTGTACATTACCCCAAGAAGAGTTTCTCTCAGTTTTCCCAAAGAGATCATTTCTAGTGCCTGTTGATTGGGTTAGCCATTTGTCCCGTGATGAGAATCGTGCTACGGAAGATTCCGGGATAGAAGCGAGGTTACCAAGCTTCGCCAAGTGCCATGAACAGCCACGATTGACTCTGGGTCTGGTCGTATCAACACCTCAAACCGGTCACGTGTCGGTCAATCGTTCGTGCTATCTCCATCTTGGTGACAAGTTGTGCGCCGTGGTCGCTGAAAGCCATCGCTGGGCACCGATTTCCGATCTCCGGTATACTCCACCGGACGTTACTTCACCCAGCTACGCAGTCTGAGGAAAGCAGCGGCCAGCTACGACCGCTATCTACCACAACACTTCGTCAAAACCCCTTTCATCTGACGCCATCGTCCTTATGGCAGTCACCGTAGATTCCCAAATAACAGAACAAGCTGAATAATAGTTTCTTAAGCTAAAGTTTGCTTAAGAGTGGTTTGTTCCACTATTGTACAGCAAAAATGTTTAAACCCGAGAATCCGAATCCAGGCAGTCCCGGCTTCCCTCACGACATGTGTTCATCGCGGAGGATCATTTAGTAGCCCCTCGCCTCTCTCCAGGCGTCCCTGCGAGTGGGTGTATTTACCCTCACGACGTTAGAAGTCAGTGGTGGTTGGGAACCGGTGCCTCAGCACCTCACTCGTAACCACTTTCTCCGTCACCGCCTCGACCGTCACCGCCCGCCGCCGAACATTTCAATAAACTAAAATAAGTGAAAAGAAAATCGCGTTAAGTACTGTTCCTTTGAATTCCACTAAGAATTTGCATCCTTTGACAGATACGTATTTCGACCTCAACTGTAAGGTCGTCTTCAGTGTCTTGTACTTGACTCGACTACACTGAAGACGACCTTACAGTTGAGGTCGAAATACGTATCTGTCAAAGGATTCAAATTCTTAGTGGAATTCAAAGTAACAATACTTAACGCGATTGTCTTTTTATTTACAGATATTTCCCTAACAAGCCCAGGTTGATCATCATAATAAAATAAGTGAAAATTTCTGTTGGGGACTCCCACATCCGAAGCTCCACCTCTACTATCAACGCCATGGGGCCCAAGAGGTAGACGAAGGCCTTATGTGGCCACCCCGGAAGCGGCCGTTGGCTCAAGACCCGCTACTTGGGGCTTGGGTTAGTCCCCGTCCCGGGGTCAAATCGTTTCAATCGTTTCCGCAATGTTTGTATCCGGAGGTTTCAGGGGAGTCTATTTGAGAGGGCTCCGTAGGCTCTCTGGTGAGCTGCACGCACAGGGATCTCAGAGGGTTTCAGAGGGTTTCAGAGGGTTTAAGAGGCGTTTCAAGGCGTTTTGGGGCGATTCCGGAGGCTACATAGAGGAAATGTGTTTGGTGGGTTTCATAGGCTCTTATGTGAACTTCAAGGGGATTTCAGGGTGTTTCAAAGAGTTTCATGGGGTTTCAGATGGGTTTTAGCTCTAAGGTGAGCTTAAAAAGGATTTCAGGGGGTTTCGAGGCATTTCAAAAGGTGTCAAAGTGACTTTAGGGGCCTTAACAGGCTCTCAGGAGAGCTTTTTGGGTCCGCAATGAGAGGATAACAACCTGAAAAGGTCCAGGTAATGTGGGGTTGGGGATCACCTCCTACAGGCAAAGTAGAAGACACGGCTACAACCCCCGACCCACTAAACACATTATCATTGCCACCAAACCCTGTGTCTCTCTGGAAGCACCAGGTATTGCTGCAGAGAGGGTCTAGTGCACATCGCACCCTCAAGGTTTGCTGCGTAGCCTGCAGCAATGAACATCGATGATTCGCTTTGAGGAGTCCTCCAAGTTGCATGCCGAGTGGTACTTACCACTCCCTTTGTCCTCGGAAGGTGGTCAGAGTTAACCACAGCGCCCGCACCCAACTGCTCTGTATTTAAGCATTAAGAACTGATACTTGCGTGCAACGCGATTTGGCCCACTTAAAGCTCAGACGCTATCAACTAGCACCAGAAGGATTTGCTGACAGTGTTGCCTCCACGTGCCCTGGACCTTATCGGGGACCCAATTCCAACCGCGGCCTCGGATCCAACCTAGAAGACCGACGCCACAACAGCAATGCTATCAGGATGTTCTCCCCGCTGCCACTTCATCACTATAAAGGTCGACCGCAGGGTACCGGTATGACTTACGTAGCAGACTTCGAACCTTTGAATCATTTCTTGTATGGCGCCTCAACCAGGCACTCATAAAGTCAAGGTGCCATCTCTTCTTTGGCCCCAAGACAATAGTCGATAAAGCGGAATTCTAGCCAAGCTCACATATCTTTGCACATCCTCTGAACAAAATTGTCTAGAGTCGTGTTCCCACCGCATATGGCAAGCAAGCGGTCACGCATTGTGCGAAAAGCACAAGCCGAGCACTCGGAAGACTCCGCATCACTGATACGGTGTAGATACTGTCTAAAGCAACCATGGGCCGAAAGGTCCTGAGTCAAGTGGAATGTTGCTTCCCCATGGCGCCTGTTAACCCAACTATCTAGCCTCGGGAACATCCTGTGGGTCCACCTTCCTTCGGTGGAACTGTCCTACGCACGCTGCCATTACATGACCATGGAGGCCAACCTGGCAGTCCTGCGCCTGCCTCTTGTGCCGCGCATTTCGAAGCACTCTATGTCTAGCAACGACGAATACCATCCGCCGCCCGTTTCACTCTTTCTCAGTCCGTGCTCGCTGCATCCGCCGCCTAGCTTGTAGGCAGACGCGGCGTAGAGGTCCGCAATCGCTTGAGTCCACCAGTAAGTCGGTGATCTCCCATTTCTAGAGTGGACTCGTCTAGGCATGGTTGCATCGCACGCACGCGAGAGCACCGCTACCAGCTCGCCACTTAAACCGATTCGGTTTCGCTCACGGCGGAGCGCCTCACAAAATACCCCTTCGGCGAAGTATGATGTCTTCCACCTTCGAGGGCTTGGTCTTGGCCTAGCCGCCTCTTCCTCCACCCGCTGTTTGCTGTTGTTGTCGATACTGTAGCGAACCGCCAGGTGATCGCTGTGATTGTAGCCATCGTCTACACTCTAGTTCGAACAACTTGTTAGGGCAGGCCTACAAAAAGTAACATCAATAATCGACTTCACACCGTTCCGACTAAAGGTACTCTTGGTACCGACATTAGCCAGTGTCTTGGTACCGACTAGCATGGCCAGTGTCTCTAGCAGGATCTGACCCCGCTGGTTCGTGAAACGGCTTCCTCATTCCACGGCCCAGGCACTGAAGCCGCTCACTATTACCACCGGCCTTCGCCCTGTCAGCAGGGTCGTCATACAGTCCAGCTTCTGCGTGAACTGCTCGATCGATCACCGCGGAGGCGCTTAACTGCTATAGAAGAAGACCCCGTTTACTTTGGCGACCACGAAGTCCTCATAAGTAGTAGACACCAACTTCAACACTGGGTATTTACCCGTCGTCCATATCGCCGCCATTTTTCCGGTCCCATCCGAGACCCAATAGGGTCCTAAAATTAAAGACGAAATCTCGCTTATATTGAATAATACAATCAAGCATGGTATTCTAATCGGAATTGTACTTTACTCGAACTTGAAAAACAAAGGAATAATGAGAAAATTCGAAACAAGTAAAATGGTAAATAGTTCTACTTTGACATTTGAGGTCAACCTTGTGTGACTGAGCTCGACATTTTTCACACTGGGATTTCAAAAATGTTCCTATCTGACATACACGGTGAAAAAAAATCACTCAAAGTATGTGTTATAAGCTAGGGACGAGACAAAAGGCTAAAAAAATAAAAATTATATATTTTCAACTATGGTTAATAAAAACGTAAAAAAATGAGTTAATATGTACTCCTGAACCATATATTGTGGTTTAAAACAAGAATCCTGAAAGGACTTTAGGAGCCTATTGCCATTGCCGGCGGGTACTCGGTGTGGGTCCGCTATGATGGCGATATCCGTCTCCCATTCAGAAACTGTCACCGTAGTTCAGGTTCAGCTGCGTTACCTGTACTGTGATTTGTCAGTTGTGGTTCTTCGGAAGGCCGGGCACTTAAGACCACCTGCTTGCTGTTCACGGATTTCCAGCGACAAATCAAACACGTGGGTGGACTCGTACAGCCTTGTGCCTACACATCGCCTACACAGTTTGCTCCGGTCAGGGTTTTTGCAGTCCCATGATTTGTGTCCTGATTCCAGACACCTGAAGCAAACCTCCGGTGGCTCGTCTGTTGGCATACTGACCAGTCCACCTTGAGCTTCCCTACTTTAACGGGTTTGTTGGCGTCCACCTTAAACAGATGTACCAAGACTATTCTGTGTTTCTGCTGGGAACTTCCGTAGCCTAACGGCTACGGTGACCAGCTACACTCCGCACTGTTGCCGCAGTGACGTGACAAGCTCTTCCACGTCAGTCATTTCGTCTATATTCTTCACTTTCAGAGTCTCTTCCGCTGCAAGAGCTCTCACCTCGACACCCTCGCCAAGGATCTCTTCCACCAGACTTTTGTAGACGGCGCCCTTGCGCTCCTTGTCACGCTGGAGCTCGAAGATCATTTCACCTGTACGAGTACGTCTCATGCTGCATACGTCAGCTACAAGATCCACGAGCTTTGCGTCACACCTCATCGCCTTCAAAACTTCCGAGTATTTGGCCTTATCCGTCTTGATAACGAGCGTGTCGCCCTTCTCACGCTTGACACCTGTCCTCCTACGATTCTTAGGCCTGGTATCCATAAGCTCCTGTAGCTTCTGCGGTTTTTTCTTCTTCCGTTCTACATTAGTCCAGGGGGCGTCCTCCCTCTGACCCGCCCTAGCCTGGGGTTGCTGATGGCCTATCAATGGTCGCAACCCCCTGTACCCTTCGATCCGGGTCGAGCAGGCCTTTTCTAGCCCACTTTTTCCAGCTTTCCAGGACACATGGCTGGGCTCCGACTTAACGGAGTTACTGCCTTGCCTTGCAGGCGCTACCTGGTAGCTCGTCAGCTGACGCACCTCACACGCTTCTGCAAAGGCTTTTTAAAAGCGATTTCCGCTACACTTCACACCGTCTTCAGTCAGGCTGTAGACTGAACGAAATTTAACACTAGACAACGGACACGACACACATTACGAGCACCAGTAGATACGAGGAAAAAACATGTTTCATCACTCGGAGCGAGAATCGAACCATCACCGTATGTACGACTATATGCTTGGTGACGCTAACCACACGCCCACAAGGCTTCACTTCGGAACCTTCAACTTCACAGAAATTTTCGCTGCCGCAGTTGCCAAGATTTTCCTGACTTACGAAGTTTTATCAGGGCCTGGTTGAAGTCCTTGCTAACCATCATTTGGATCATTTTCCATATATTCATCTATGTCAGGAATTGTCTCACATTATTTTTAAGTTAACATTTAAACTGAACAACATCTAGCTACTTCAAATAATGTGACTTCTAGTTGATGTTAGGAATGGCAAAGTTCTAAAGGTCATGATTTATTTTGAAGCTTCCATCACGGCTATTTTTGGCTCCATTTAGTTCACTTTCCAAAGTTAAAGGAGATTGTTTTACATATTTCCAAACACGTTCCTCATCCGAATCCTTTCCCTACCAAACCTTTTCGCCGAGGATCCGCACAGACAGAGCCGCTTCCATAAGTTATCAACGCTAAATCAGCATAAACATAAGCAAGCAAGCAAGCACCACAACCAACCAAGTCAGTAAGCAAGTGGGCACCACCAACCGGATCGCATATGGCATCATCGCTCTGCGGTGCTAGTTTCGTGAGTGGGTATCGTGAGCAGTGAGCAGAATACATAACAAGCTGCATTTAGTCGCATGGCTTAAAGCTCTAAAGCTTTCTCGGATAGCTCGGTTGACTCGCTTTCCGAGAATCTTACTACTTTTCAAGACTACGTGGAGGCACGTGGAGCTCAAACTGGGGATTCCTCAGAAGATGTAAATGCCGGTCTTTTGTTAAATCCAGCAAAGTTAGAATGAAGAACTGTTTCAAAACATGAGTTTTTATTCAACAAATGAAGTGATGCGAAAAGTACGTTCAAAAGGTTAATTCAACTGAATTTATTCTTCTTTATAAAATTCATTTGCAATCGATGTCTATGTAAGCGTGCGCTTGTACCACATGGTAAATTTATGCTAGCCTTCCTTCATGAGACAGTAGGTGGGGGAGATGGTGGGGCAATACAGTAAATTTCTAGAATTAATTTGATAAATCGAACGATAGGAGGATGGTTCATTTAACGTCTTCTGTTTCTGACAAAGAGTGAGCAGAGCACAGAAGATCCTCGAACCGAAGTGGAGTATGTATGTTGCGGTGATAAATATTTGAGGTTAAACTCGAGGTAAAATATGCTGTTGGCGTTCGTACATCGAATGAGAATGACTTGCCGGAAATGCCATATTCAAGCCGGTCATATAACTCCGAGAGACGCGCAACAATGGATCGGAATCGAAGCTCTTATACACACCTAGATAGACGACATTATCAGCAATCCGTCTGGGGGATGCTTTTCCCCTTAGGGGACATCACATCTGTTGTCACCGGAATGGCACGCATAAATTTTTCTCGTCAACGGAATCATAATTTCCTGTCTGGAAACCGGGCGGTGCGAGGGCGTCGGCACCGTGTCACTGTGAGACTTGTATTCGAAAAACGACGGTCAAAAATGAGTTTTTACAACATTTGAATACTGAGAACTCTACAGCTAGCAACGGAAGAAACCGGAATTTCGACCAATCAGGTGCCAAAGTAAGACTGTCGGTTCCGGTTCATTGAAGCCCTGACCCCTATCTATGTCGTTCACGTCGAGTTGCCAATCTCATTCTCAACTAGTCAAATTAAGCTTTTAAAGTCACACTTGAAGATCAAGGGATTATTGAAACCATATAGCTCCCACTAAAGAATCCTATAAACAAAACAATCTTTTGAGTAAACCATAAAAATGCAGGATATTTTGCATTTGCGGTTGACATAGTCATCAAAAGTCGGTTCAACAAACGCCGACTGATGTGCTGAAGATGTTTTTCATCGAGGTGTTGCAGAATCGTGCTACGAATATTTCGGAAGAGGGTAGCTGTGTAGTAGATCCATGAAGCGAAATCAAGAACGCCTTTATCGCTATCGGCGAGAATAATTTGGGTAAGCTACACAACACACTGCATAAGTTACAATTTCGGTCAGCATGACACATGGAAAAAGATAGAGAAGCAGCCAACCAAAACCGCGAATGAGCGGGCGAAAATACGAGGAGCCAAGTCAATTCAAGAGAAGATATTAGAATGCTCATGTGGACGCGTGAAAGTCACGAATGCTCAATGCATCAATGCAGGGCGACAAGTTGGATTGTGGGAACTACCGCGCGATCACACAACTGAGAGCTGCCTACAAGATACTCTCTCAAATTTTATGCCGCCGACTATCACCAATTGCAAGACAGTTCGTGGGGCAATATCAGGTTAAATTTATGGGTGAACGCGCTACAACGGACCAGATGTTCACCATCCGCCAGGTGTTGCAGAAATGCCACGAATGCAACGTGCCCAGTGCCCATACATCACTTGTTCATCGATTTCAAATCGGCGTATGATACAATCGATCGAGAACAGCTATGGCAGATTACGCACGAATACGGATTCCCCGATAAACTGATACGATTGATCGAGGCAGCGATGGATCGAGTGATGTGCGTAGTTCGAGTATCAGGGACTCACTGGGTCTCCAGTTAGCCTAGTGGTTAAGGCTATAGATTGCCTATCCGGAGACGGCGGGTTCGATTCCCGTTCCGGTCGGGAGAATTTTCTCGACTCCTTGGGCATAGAGTATCATTGTACACTTGCCTAACAATATACAAATTCATGCAATGGCAGGCAAAGAAAGCCCCTTCAATTAATAACTGAAAGTGATCAAATACACTAAGTTGAAGCGAAGCAGGCCAAGTCCCAGAGGGGACGTCGAGCCATAAAGAAGAAGAAGAGACACTCTCGAGTCCCTTCAAATCTCGCAGAGGATTACGGCAAGGTGATGGTCTTTCGTGCTTACTGTTCGACATTGCTTTAGTAGAGTGTGTAATTAGGAGAGCGGGGATAAACACGAGTGGAACGCGCCATCGTTCATACCGCGAAAATCGGGAGGCTACAGTGGGCGGGTCACGTCATCAGGATGCCGGATAGCAACCCGACTAAAATGGTTCTCGAGAGTCATCCGACTGGTACAGGAAGACGTGGAGCGCAGCGAGCTAGGTGGGTCGACAAAGTGGAGGACGATCTGCGGACCCTACGCAGAGTGCGGAACTGGAGACAAACAGCCATGGACCGAGTGGAATGGAGACGGCTCCAATGTACAGCAGAGGCCACCCCGGCCTTAGCCTGATCGGTAAGGTAAGTAAGTCCAGCAGTTGAGCTTACTTCACACGTCCAGAATCAGGATGAAGCAAAGATCCCGATGAAGCCCTTCAATGCGCTGAGTGGCGTCACGTGCCTCACCATACGCGTGCACACTGTGCACTACACAGGGAGGTCGTTCATAGCTTGTTGACGCAATCCTGCGTTATGCCTATTCAACGCTTCGTGAGTAATAGAGTTAAAGAACCATCTTACGATCATTTACAAAAAATAAATGAGGAATTCGTGGTGACGTTTACAAACGTTAGAACTGACAATTCAACACGCCATGTGTACCACTTGTTGACTGTTGTTTGGATGCGGATAGTCCGCTTGGTCAAGGCGGCCATGGTGGCCATTGGAGAATATTCATCATCATGTAGAGCATTCATCATCCAAGTGATGAGGTGCTGCTCACCGACATTTTAGAAGCTGAAGCTATCGTCAATTCTCGCAAACTGACCTACATTCCGGTAGAAGATAAAACCAGTAGTTCCAACATACGAAATCGTTGCAATCTAGAGAATTTGTATTTGAGATCGATGAGTACAAACGAAATGGATCGCTACGAGGACGAATCAAAGAGCATGGGCATGTTCGGTGGTTGTACAAACCAATGGAGGAATCTTATCGATGCCAACATTCAAATAAGAGGAATGTAAAGGAACAACAGGGCAGTACTGACATGGTGAGCTACGTAAGACTCGTACCAATCACTGCGGATGAAGAGATTGATTCGGCATTTTTAACAGGAACGGAGGTTGACGTTTTCGGTGCGAGATGTAGTGTAAGCTCGATTTAGCTAACGAACCGGGACTGCTCAACTTGAACTATTGTTCAAGGTGTTTTCTGAGTATCAGGAAGTGGTTGATTCAGAGACGTTTCATGCTGTTTAAGTGCGTTTCAGGGTATTTCAGGATGCTACAGAGGGTCTTTAGGAGGCTTTACAGCCTCTCAGATGAGCTTCACTGGGATTTTATGGGGGTTTCAAAGGCGATTAAAAACGTTTCAGAAGGTTAGGGAGCTTCATATAGATATTTAGCGAGTTTCACGGAGATTTCAGGGGGTTTCAATGCGGTTCGTGGCGTTTCAAGACACCATAAAAGTTTAGGAGCATTCACATGCTTCCAGGTGAATTTCACGGAACTTCAGGAGGGTTTCAGCTACGTTTCAAAGCGATTCAGAAAGTTGCATAGGGATTTAAGAGGTCTTCATAAACTTTCACGAGAGTTTCAAGGTGTTTCAAAGCGTTACGGGCGTTTCAGAAGATTCCGGAGGTACTTGAGGGAGTTGTACATGTACAGGCTCCTAAGTAAGTTTTACGGGAGTTTCAGAGACGTCAGAGCTCACAGGTGAATTTTGCGGGGATTTCAGGAGATTTCACAGACGTCTCATTGCATGTTTCATTGCGTTTCAGGCAATTCAGAGGGATTTTGGGAAGTGTCACAGGGTCACAGGTCAATTTCACGGGGATATCAGAGGTTTTAGAGACGATTCAATGCATTTCAGGGCATTTCAAAGCGTTTCCGAGCGTTTCAGGGCATCTCAGAAGGTTTCAGACGACTTTTGGGGGTTTTTACAGGCTCCCAAGTGGTTCCAGAATGTTCAGAGGAGTTTAGCGTGCTTCACAAGCTTCTAGGTGAGTTTCACGGGAGTTTCAGAGACGTTTTAATCCTTCTGAATAGATTCTAGGGCGTTTCAGGAGGTTCAGATAAGTGTTTGGGGGCTTCATAAGTTTGCAGGTGAGTTTCACGTGGGTTTGAGGTTGGTTTCAGGCCATTTTAGAAAGTTTCAGAGGAGGTTTATGGGATTTCGCTAGCTATCTGATGAGCTTCACGGGCGTTTCTCGAGGGAGACCTGTACTCTAAGGATTTAGAAGGATACAGTAAAGAGGACAAACAAGTATTTTCGGCAAAAATATTCAAAGCATGTCATTATTCGTTGAAACATTATATCTCCATAGTTGCTAAGATATCGACAAGAGCATGCAGATTGGTAAGAGTTTTCATCATGTTTATGAGAAACCTGTCTGTCTTCTCCTTTATCAGGACTTCTATAGTTATTTGTTCTCGACTTTTGACCACTGACTGTATCACTGTGCGTGTCTATCATCGTCATCAGTGGGTAAATAGATACCTCATTCCAAGCACTTTATGGGCATCCCTACAGACTGATGGATATGACAGATTCGATCCACTAACCGTCAACATGCTGCCATTTCCATGCATTACGGCACACCGGCTGCTGGATTAGTCCCTTCAGCTCCCAATCTGATGGATTATCAATACACACATCAGGTGACTACGGGAACGAATAAACATTTTACGACCCACGCCGTCACACGACGGGATTCCATTATCCCTGCCTGCTCTTCCATCAGCAGCCGGTCTCGATCCAAAAATGATGTGACTCGATTCACATTTCTCCACACTGAAACGAGTTTCCTCTGTTGCTTCTTATCAACGAACGGGTGTCATTTTTCGCACGTGGCTCGAGAAAGATTAGACTTTTCAGTTTCCGACGGAGTCATATCGTCCGAATGAGCGGCAGGCAGTTTCGACAGGATTTAGGGTGCACACTTTCGCTCATTTCTTCCCAAAAGTCTTAAATCTCGTTCAATTTCATTCGGAGTACTTTATGGAGCATGTTCTGGCCTGGCAACAGCAGCCAGAGGAATTTACTCACAGCCACTAGAACCTACCGGGAGAGAAAGGGCGAATGAACATGACACAGGTGTACGAACGGCGGCTAGTGTGCTTCGCCCTTGCTAATGGAATGAGTTCGTACTCGAGTGGATCTCCGGCTGGGCAAAAACTTGTACATAGTTGAACGGCTTTAGCAGGCTTGTTCTACATCAGCTACCGTCGGTGTCGTCTACCCCTGCTGCCCCTAAAGATAGAATGCGGGAGGAAATGGAATGGCATGCTTGAAATCCAGTTTTCCAAGTGGAAGCTCTTGAGCGCTTCCAGTGTTTGAGTGGGTGGGAGGGATTAAGTCGTTCGTTATGTATAGCCTGGCTGTGCTGGCTGGCGAATGAAGTATGTGAAATGGAAATTGCAGCTTTCTTTAATACGGGTCTCAAACTTGAATACGACTGCTGAAAGCGGTTGATTTAAAATCGGATTAAAATGTAATTTCAGATTACAATTTTTCAGAAACAGAAAGAAAAATTGAGCTAAAAAAATATAACATAGGTACTACACGGGAAGAGATCATAACAAAACAAGTTCTGAGAAAAACAATAAAATCCCAAATTACAAAACCGGCTTATGCATGGAATTGTGTTGAAATCATTTGTACTTTTTTACATTGATTTTACTTTTTTTTTTTAATTTTCACTACTTCAATACTACGTTGGAAAGTAGAAAGTAGGGGGACTCAAACTAAATTACTTGCAATGCTAAACTAAGAAAATAACATCGATAAGAGGATTGTCCTGATCTGCAACGAAACCAAAATCTGGCCTCACGATGCTCAGCGCATCCCCAGCCCCACACGATGCGTTTGATGTCCAGGTAAACCACGCTGCAGACAGAAATTGTTTTCTAATAGCCCAATGCGGAAAGTATGTGCCTTTAGCCGATACATCACACGCAATAAATTGTGGACTGAATCCAATCCTTTGAACTACGGCATCTTCGACACCAATGGGGTACTAGAGTGCAACCATCTACCCATCTCTCCATTTACATTGCCACCTGATCAACGTCTCCTGATAGGTCATTGCAAAAAAATATAACTCGTTGGAAGTGATTAGATGCTCGTAAACGTCGCCTTCGATAGCGCCCTTCCTACACACTAAGAAAAAATCACCGGCTTCGGTAATGTTTTACCAAAATCTCAACCGTTAAGTTTGTTTTACAGGAAAAATTCGGTAAAGCTTGCAACTTCTATCGAACTTCGTTGGAGTTTGACAGATAAACGATGGTTCTACCCCATTACCCCGAACGCCACTACCCCGAAAGCCATTACCCCGAATAGGCCATTACCCCGAAAGCCGTTACCCCGAATGGGCCATTACCCCGAACGCCACTACCCCGAATAGGCCACTACCCCGAACGCCATTACCCCGAAAGCATATTTTTAGATGGGTTATTCTGATGATGGGTATTTTATATTTTTATTAATTTAATAACATTACTGACAGCTTTGATACCAGAAGATATCATTGTAAAGAATAACATTAAAACAAAATAATGGAATAATACGTATTAGAGATGATCTTGTATGAGATAGAGCTGTCAGCAAAGGTCCTTCAAATACTGGCTATCGATATTGGCTCATTAGGCCGAAAAGACATTTGGCCAAAGTATCACTAATAAGTCTAATGATCATTAGGCGAGATCAAATATATATATAAATATATATATATATACAAATACAAATTGCAAAATAGGCCCGGAAAGAACATTTTATAGTTAGAAAAAGAAGAAAATCTTTTAAGGAGGAACAGACGATTTGGTAATACAACTCAATAACAGTGTAACTTAAAAAAAAACATTCCTTAAATGTGAAAAAATGTGATTGATAGGTTGGCCGCCAATAAGGTCTGCAAGGATATAACCAGAAAGAACAGCATATAAATTAAAGAAGGGCAAATCTCCTATGGGACCATTCATAAACTACGTAGACCGAATTTTGGTCACCTTGGTCCTCTCCCCCTCCTCATCGTAGAATTTTAAAAGACAATTACACCGTCTTCGGCTAGAGGCCGCACAGACTGTACATTACTAACATTAGACAATGGACAACACGTATAAAACTCAGTGGCCCAGTGGAGTATTTTCTGTTTTAACGAAAAGTTTTCCTCGACCGGAGCGGAAATCGAACTCACACTCCGAGGCATGCGAGATACCTAAACGACTAACGCCGCTAACCGCTCGGCCACGAAGTCCACGATTTGTTCATACAAAAATTTGTAAATTTGTATATAGCTTAGAATTTGGATAGACCCTCTCCTACTTACATAGTTTATGTACGGCCCCTATACATAAATCTGCAAAGGGCAACATGGCTACCAAACAACTCTGTAACAATATAAGTCTAAAGAACAGCCCAACTTTAAAAGAAGGAAAAACACCAGATGGAATTAACCCTCGAGCGATCGCGCTGTTGTATTTTGTACAACACGTTGAAAAAATCTCGCCTTTTGTACTCAGCATTAGCGTGGTGCTGACGCAGGTAGTCAACCGCGCGAGTTACGGAAGGTTAATAGAGATATGTCGCCAATCAACACGGTAACGACGTAACTAGAAAGAACAGCCTATAAATTAAAGAAGGGCAAACCTCATATACAGTAAGCAGCTTTCACTCCCAGTAAACTATATAAGTGCAGATAGAAGAACAGCCTTTCATGAAAAGAAAAGCTACAGTTTAGTCGCCAGAAAAAAATAGTTAATTTGGTCCAACGATGCTGGATCTACCTTGCTAAGTGAACTGAACTGAATATCTAAAATCCAGTCCAGTTCTACAATCTTGAAAAAAATATTCAGAAAACAATTTTAGGGCTTGATGTTCTGGAAACTGATCATCAAAATCAAAAGAAAATCAAAAGAATTCTGAAAAATTTTACTTGAAAGAACAGCCTATTATTCAAAGAAGAACAAATCCGCTATGGAGTTAGTTATTCGTCTGCAAATAAACTACGTAACACTAAAACTCGAAAGAACAGCTTCTGATGAAAAGAAGGAAACATTTCTATAAAGAAAGTAACAGTTTGGCTACCAAACAACTCTGCAATAGTACACGGTTGGAACCTGCAAATTCAAAAGAACAGCCTATTTTTAAAAGAAGGCAAATATTTGAAGAAGTGTAGTTTGATAACCAGCACAATCGTTTGCCACCAGTTACAATCGTGCTTGAGGCCAACCAACTTTTAAAAGAAGGGAAAATGTCAGTTTGAAATATTTGTAGTTTTTATAGCGATAGCAATAAGTTCAAAAGAGCAGCTAGTTTAAAATATGGAAAATTTGTCTATACTTATCTTCTTAATTTCATTGCGTTTGCTGCTTTCGTTTTCACGAACCTTACTTACGAACCTTGCATGAAGCACAACATACGGAAACCTAAGGGAAACGGAACCTATCTTAAACAATGTGCTCCCATTGTCATGCTATCTAAGACGAAGTAAAAAAGAGCTATTTGATTTGTGTTTTATTTTTATATTTTTTTTTACTCGTTACAAAAAGAAAACGGAAAAAATCGGCACCTAAATCGTATGTTTAAGAATAGAATTAACATAGGGGCATAGGATGGAGAAGAGTATTCATACCTACACTAGTTAGGGTAACCAATATAATTTGGACCCCCATATATTTTGGACCCCCTGGGTCGTATTATCATAATTTTCACAGCTTTAATGAAGAGATGACGAAAGTTTTTAGAATCATTCGCTTAATAAGATTGTTCTGCAAGAGCAGCAATCATTTCCTCACTGGAAATATCATTATTTGCCTTGAAATTATTTTTTGTTAATCTCGTCATCCGTGCGAGTGTCGCGGCATGTTTACGAAAAGAGAAAGTGGTGCAGGGGAAACTTGATGATGTAAACAAAAACGTTTATCATTCTAGCGCATTAAATTCACAAAGTTCGTCTAATCATCCTTTGTCAATCAAGTAATTAGGATGTGCTCCAGCATATCCAAGTGGCAGATTCTCCCAAAATAGTTTCAAGTAGCTTTAAACACCGGGTGTCCAAAATATATACTTAAGAGCAAGGTTGCGACCATTCATTTGCAAAGATTTACATTCATTTGCTATTATCTCAGTTCAGAAGCATGCTATCGAAAAACAATGTATGGATGAATTTAACCTTGTAATTTTATCTGAAAGTTTGCCGAATAACATTGGGGTCGCAAACGTATACCAAAGTCGTGAGCGAGCTGTGAAGGCAACTCTCCACGCGGTGAATGAAAATTATATTCACGCTGTGGAAAGTTGCCTTCACAGCTCGCTCACGACTTTGGTATGCGTGTGCGACCCCAATGTTATTCGACAAACTTTCAGATAAAACTACAAAGGTAAATTCATCCATGCATTGTTTTTCGATAGCATGCTTCTGAACTGAGATAATAGCAAATGAATGTAAATCTTTGCAAATGAGTGGTCGCAACCTTGCTTAAGAGGGTCCAAAATAAATTGGGGTGTCCAAAATAGTGAAAACTGATGCTTCAAAAATCAGTTATTTTCATCGAATTTTCAGCCAGAAATGACTTTGTGGATATTTTTAACGGACAGTGGCGGCTTTTACGGTTACACTAACATCATCATTATGTGTAACACCCACTGAATCCGTTTGATTTTAGCTTAAATTCAAACTAATGTCCTCTAGGGGTCCAAAATTCGACCGTTACCCTACTGATTACCCTTTTCTAACTTACAACCACCTTCATCAACTTCTAATCGGTCACCACTTTTTTGGTGATCTCCTGAACGATTCGGGGTGATAACCCTTTCGGGGTTGTGGCTTTTGGGGTAATGGCTTTCGGGGAAATGGCTTTCGGGGAAAGGGCTTTCGGGGTAATGACCCATTCGGGGTAATGGTTTTCGGGGTAGTGGCCTATTCGGGGTAATGGCATTCGGGGTAGTGGCGTTCGGGGTAATGGCGTTCGGGGTAATGGGGTGGAGCCATAAACGATAACATTTTACCGAAATTTTGTATTTTTTACAGAATTTTGGTAAAAATCCATTACCGAACGCTCAGCGGTTGAGATTTCGGTAAAAATTACCGAACGCGATTAGCTGTGTAGCAAGAGAGTACGCTTTCTCATTGCCTTAAATCCAGCAATGTAACCCAAGCTATGGCGATGGTGTATGATCGTTGGGACAAAGCACTCTACACTTGGCGTATTCGATTCAGGAAGTATGCTGATTGCTGCATCGGTTTCATTGGCCGGACAGACTCCAGAGAGCTTAGGCTATCGGTAGAAATGAAGTAGTGCTCATTTGTAAGAGTCATAATGTACTCTAAGCTGTATAATGTAGCCGATAACTTATAACAGGGCTTATGAAGCAAGAAATTCGTTGTTGACACCGATACCAGTAGAATTATCGGTTTTGAACCACTTGTGAAGAACTGTCTGTCCCTGCCAACACTCCCGAACTTACTTGTGAAATATTGTGGAATACAAATGGAACGACAAGATTCTGATATTTCATAGATCTCATCCTTCACGGGTAGATTAAAATCCACAGAGGAACTGTCGAAGTCTGAGTAGTTATCATGATTGGTCGTAACCGTTACTTCAGTAGTACATACTCATAAAACGAGTTTGAGGATTCTTTTGGAGAAGCTTTTCGAAGAATTCTATGATCAACCTTGCATCGGATGAGGAACCAGAATGACAGCTCTGTCAAGGGCTGTACACCAGCAAGCTCTAAACTCATTCGTAAGTTCTCAACAAGAGCACTTCCACATTTTATATACTGAAATAACCTAACCTAAATAACTGCGCAACTTACCTTATTTTCCAGTTACTGATTGAACCCGTTTAATGAAATATCTGCAAATAAAAGGAAATAGGGTTAGTATGCACTGAAATCAGCTTTGCGAATTATCATTATTCCAAAGTGAAACAAATCACCTAGCATTATCGTGTATGCACGTATTCGATCGAGTTACAAATTGAAATTTGAATATCATAAATAAATACACGTGGTCCAGTGAGAATCGAACTCACGACTCCCAATTCCTATTCCTCCAAGCTAAGGAGTCACTTGAATTTCTCTCTCGCCTACCGGTTGGGGTAGAACTGAACCCGATTCCAGTATAGCGTATGGTTTGCAGCTTTTTTGCAATCTTAATTTTTCTTCGAGTGGGATTAGATTAACATCTCTCACTCACATGTTTGTGTACAAGTACGACAAAGTGAGATAGAGGGGTATTTTAAGTTGTCCTCAGCAGAGCTTAGGAAAAGTCTGAAGAAGGGATCTCAAGAAGGGGTTTTAGCGAGTTTCAAGGAGTTGCGAGATATACAAGTTAGTTTGGAAAGAGTTCCAGCGAAATTCAGTAGGGTGGAAGGAAAGCCTACTTGATTTATTTTTCAGTAGAAATTATAAGAAGTGTTCGGGTCTTAGGAACTTTGATTATGAGCTTTTCAGGCATTTCAAGGAACTTTGATGGTTTCTGGGTGATTCAAGAAGTACATGGATTGGGAGTTCGGAAGATGCGGGTTCTAAAGGGCATTTCAAGGGCTACCATGAAGTTTAATGAAAATCTGGTTGGCCGCCAACCAGAGTTAATGTACACGTGCTGTAGTCCCATGTACGGGAGCCGCATTGCAAGCGAGCTCCTAGGAGCCCTGTACATTATGAGACCCAAAGTTGCTGATTACACTATTCGATGGGCATCACTGCAATTAGCCTTGAAACATAGTAGCCATCATTTATGTGTGCTATCTTTGGCGCCATGTGCAGCAATGTTGCCTGCTGGGAAGCTGAACGATCACTGTTAATTTTTCTGCATTTGGAAAAAAAAAATCGATAACTAAATAATGAGGCGTCCGATTTGAATGTGGTCTTCTGCAAAGTTGAAGCTGATAGAGTAAGCTAGAAGTACCAAGGGTCAACTAACACTCTAGGGAACTTGGGGAAATTCTACGGTCAAATGAAAGAAAAACGCCCTTTTCCCATAGTAATTCCCATACAAACTTTGAAGGGTTTGTGCACTCTCAATTTTCAAACAAATCAGCTCATTTTTTGGCAGAAGGCTTAGAATCTGGTTACGAATCGAATAAGCGGTGTGGAGCAAAAACGATTTTTTGAACCACGCTAGCCCTCCATTGTGGTATACCACAACTATTGCTTTAAAAGAAACTTGTCCTCTGCGGTATGTGCGTACCGCAAGAGGTATTCCTGAATCGACCTGTTCAAGTTCAAAATATCTTCGGATAAACCAGTTGTTGTATAGTTAATAATCTCTAGTGTATTTCTATAGTTCAGGAAGAAAAGACGTCGCGTTTTTTTTTTTCTCTGGCTTTTTACATAGGCGAAACTACTGGGGGTGCCGGGGGTACTAGGCACCCCCTACAATTTTGTTGCATTGCTGTGAGATATAGGGCGGTGAATGATGAATGTATGAACTAATGAATAATTGTTTGTAGTGCACCCCCTGGCAAAAATCCGTAGTTTCGCTCATGGCTTTTTACCGTACCAAACCGTGTCTAATAGTGCAAAAACCGTTTTTCCTACGTCGCGGATGTGTTTCAGAGCATAACACATATTGTGTTAAGTGTACGATCGGCGACCACATTACCGCGTGGGGAAAGTCACAATTAAATTAGTGCTACACCATACCATCACCCGTTTGATCATCCCGAACTATAACTGTGTGTATCAGATAAGTGAAGATCAATAGATCGAAAAGTGCGTGTTGTCCAGTTCTCTCAGTGAGTGACCTTCCCGCGCAGGTAGCACGTGATTATAGCTACGAAAAGAGAGATAGCAGGTGACTGCTACCTCTGCCGTTTTTCGGCGTACTTTGCAAATGGGTGACCAAAGCAAATGTGAATAGGTGGAAATTGCGTCTACGATGATTTCCCCCAACGGGGGCGACCCGAGAGAGTCCTTGGGCCCACGACTCCCACTTTTCATGGAACCGCAGAACGAGTTTGGCAGAGTAACAATTCTACAAATGACAGGAATTGATGGTACAGATCAACCTGTACACCAGTACCTTATCGGAAAAAGCGTTAAACTTGCAGTTGGAGTGTCCGCTGTTGAATCAGCATCGAGTGATCAAACGAAACGTTACACTCTCCGAGTCCGCAACCCAGTGCATGTGGAAAAACTCCTCAAAATGTCCAAGCTCATAGACGGTACACCAATCACCATCACGACACACCCAACACTTAATGTGAGTAAATGTGTGATTTTTTCGAAGGACGGCATACACAGAAGACGAATTCCTGGCAAAACTGACCTCGCAAAATGTAATCAAAGTGCAAAGAATCACGCGAATGGAGGATGGCCAGCGTATTAACACGCCAATGGTAATATTAACTTTCAATCAAACGACCTGCCCAGAATATGTGAAAGTAGGACTACTCCGAGTCGACACCCGTCCCTTCTACCCAAACCCGCTTTTGTGCTATAGTTGCTTTAATAACGGTCATTCGAAGAGGCCACCGAGACGCTGCTACAACTGCACCGTCGAGTTTCATGTCGATGATTGCCAAGAATCCGCCGTCTGTTGCAATTGTCAAGGCGAACACCGTCCAACCAGTCGGAAGTTTGTAAGAACTCAAGGTCGACAGCAATATAACGTACCCTGAAGTGAGACGGCGAATCGAAGAGAGAAATGCTACATACGCACAGGCTGCCGCCCAACCCCGACTGGATACTTCGAAGATAGAAGCGCTAATGGCAGAAAACAAAAAGAAAAATGAAATTATCAACAAGCTGATCGCAGACAACAACAAGAAGGACGAAACAATCCTCAAACTCCTCGAGGACGTGAAACAGAAAAATCAGCAACTGGAAGATTTGGTACACAAAGTTGACTCTCTGCAATCCAGCTTAATTGCATTGTCCAGTAGCATTCAAGGCACGCCTGGAACATCCAGTGAGCCAGAGAGAACTCCTAACCGTCAATTCAAAGTTATTGCAAGAACCGACAGATCCATAGGAATAACGAAACGTAAACATAGAACAGAAGACAAACATCCACGGCGATCCAAGCGTTTTCAGAATACCTCGCCCGAAAATAGAAGCCCACCCGCAAAAACCACTAACTCACCGACATTGATTGATTGATTTGTCTTTATTAAAGAGACTTTCACCGACATCCGACATCGACTTAGATGCGATAATAGAATTCGAAGAAGAAGTAGTGGATAGCTCCGACGTCGAGACCGTATCAAATAGTCGTCCAACATCAACGGTAATTACCACTCCACCAGACACCGAATCTGCCCTACCGGACCGTCAAACCTTCGTCGACATCCAACATAGTCCATGCTCTTCAGATTCGGTATCCCTTGTTGAACAGCTCATAACAACTCGTATTGCACTCTAATGAAACATAAATGGTCTGTTCAATAACCTAAACGATCTTCAACTGTTAACTCGAGATAACTCACCGCAAACTCTTGCACTCCAAGAAGTTCACTGCCGTGATTCAAAAGGTCTTAGCCGGATTCTACATGGCCAATACTGTTGGTATGTAAAACCGGGAGCAACACGCTATCAAAATGTCGCAATTGCGGTTCTCCAAACGATTCCTCACACTCCAGTGCCACTAGCTACTCCACTCATAGCACTCGCTGCCAAAATCGATCTACCATCCAGCACACAATTGTCTCCATTTACCTACCGCAGAATGGAACCAATAGCCTTGAAAATGACGTCCAAAATCTAATTGAACAACTAGAAAAACCGTACATAATTCTAGGAGACCTAAACAGCCATCATTACGCATGGGGTTCAGCAAAAACCGACCAAAGAGGTATCGCAATCCTTAACTTCGCTGAGAAGAATGATCTGATATTGCTGAATGATGGTAGTTCAACCTTCGCACGAGGCTCCCAGACATCTCACATAGATGTCTCACTCGTTTCAAGTGAGATAATCAGCCTTCTTAAGATGAAACATCAAGACATCCCATTGCAATTTTGCATACAAACTTTAGAGGCACAAATCTGACGAACGAAGCATCGAACCAAGCCACACTTGATTTTCCTGGCTTTGCTCACTTGCAAAAAAAAGCAGCTTTTCCAAATCGAGCGCATTTGTTTACGAATTTTTAGGATTTGTGCTCTTGAAAACGTGAGTAGGGGTCTAAGTCGGCCATTGTGGCAGCCATATTGGTATTCTTTGAAGTTTCTCCTTAAATGGACCATCCACGCCGACCTAATGGGTAGTGACCACTACCCAATCGAAATCGAAAGCAGCCATTCCCCACCGGAAACGACGAGACACCCCAGATGGCACATTGAGGAAAGTAACTGGGAAGGGTTTGAAAATGATATTCTTTCCTCGGTAAACCTAGAGCATGTATAATGTATATGAACCAGACGAGCTGTGTAAACTTATTTACGACGCTGCCAAAACCAACATACTCAGAATAAGCAGCATGCCTGGCACAAAAGCCTTGCATTGGTGGAACGAAGCGACAGAAGCAGCTGTCAAAGCTCGCAGGAAGGCCTTGAGAAAGTTGAAGCGCACTCCTCTAAACCACCCGGACTGGAAAGAAACCCACGTATGCTATTAACGGCTAAGAAACCAGTGTAGCCGAGACATAGTACGAAGTGAAAAAAAAACAAGTCTTGGGAAACATTTCTCGACGGCTTTGACAGCAGCCCATCTTCTACTGAAATGTGGCGACGTGTAAACGCACTGAGTGGTAAAAGAAGAGTACAAGGAATAGGAATTCAGAAAAATGGAGTTGTATCACGTGATCCCATCTTCGTGTCGGACGCCCTAGGACAATACTTCTCGGAACTATCATTCCACGCAGCGTATGTTCAGGAATTTCTACTAGCACAAGCAAAATCGCAATGTACGACCACTAGATTTGCTATACCTGACGACGTAGACGACATGGACTTCAACAAACCCTTCACTTACACATAGATTCCGCCAAAGGAAAGTCTGCAGGAGCGGATGACATCAGCTATCCCCTTCTCAAACACCTTCCGCCAAGTGTCAAAATCTCCTTTCTGGACAGTATCATCCAAACATGGACCAACGGCACATTCCCGAAAACCTGGAGACATAGTCTAGTGGTTCCGGTACCAAAAAAGAAAATCGGATCGATTGGCCCCCGTGATTATCGCCCTATAGTCCTCACAAGCTATGCGTCTAAAATCATGGAACGCATGGTAAACAGAGATTTCGTTACAGTTCTCAGTGAACATAATCTTCTGGATCCACGCCAACATGTGGAGGAACCGGATCCTATCTCGCAGCTCTAGGTCAAACAATCGATGATGCCTTAACAAACGACTTGCACGTGGACATTGCGGCTTTAGATCTTTTCAAGGCCTATAACAGAGTCTGGTGGCCTGCAGTTCTGCGGAAGCTCATCGACTGGGGCTTTATCGGAAATATGGGAATTTCTTGCAAGATCGAACATTCCAGGTATTGATAGGTAACTCGAGCTCCAAGATATTTGCAGAGGAATCTGGAGTACCACAAGGATCCGTGTTAGCCGTAACATCATTTTTAGTAACAATGAATTCTGTTTTCGACAACTTGCCAAAGGGTATATTAATATATGCCTACGCGGATGATATTATAATAGTGGTGGTTGGTAAGAAGCTTAAACTAATTCGACGGAAACTACAAGCGGCCGTGAGAGCAGTCGCTAAATGGGCAGATAAAGTCGGCTTCACTATGGCAGCAGAAAAATGTTCGATACCACACAGTTGCACAGCAAAACATCATTCATGGAACATCCATGGTCTTGTACAATTTGGGCAGGTGTATCTATTTTGGGCACTTGCTGCTATAACTAAGTCAATTTCAAACCGATTGATTTGGGTTTTTGTATAGAGTTAGATACTGTGCGTGCCTAACTCTATACAAAAACTCAAATCAATCAGTTTATAGCGGCAAGTGCCCAAAATAGGTACACCTGCCCAAATGATACAATAACCTATTCTAGTATTTAAGTAAGTTGTAAAACTGCAGATTTTTTTTCCTCCCGTAAAAAAAGTGAACCAACCGTAGGCCCTGAATACCTCTGTAATAAAGAAATAAAAAATCTCTAGCTTCCGCCCGAGAATTGTAGCTATAGAATCGATTTAGTGAGCACTAAAAAGTCCTGTGTTGCTGCCAGAACTGACATAGCAAATGTCATAAATCTGCCGATCGACAAGGACCAGAGGGCAAAAAAAGAAAAAAAAAACGATAGTGTGACTGTGGTCTGTGAGCATAAAATTGTGCAAAGTGCTTGATCGCTAATACCTAACATGATTGAATCTT
The DNA here is from genome assembly GCF_035046485.1 of Aedes albopictus. NCBI lineage: Eukaryota > Metazoa > Arthropoda > Insecta > Diptera > Culicidae > Aedes > Aedes albopictus. The sequence goes on from NC_085136.1 coordinate 105,071,522, forward strand.
AAATCTATAGTTTACATCACTTAATTAATGTAACGAATGAACTTATATCTAAACTAATATCTGCGCCATGCAAACTTGTAAGTATTCAATAAATCTAAAGTAATAATTTATAACCTATAGCTAAATATCACAGGTTGCTGGACAAACACAAAAGACGGGTACGAACATTCTAAATTGTGCTCGAGACCGACATTTGTAAGCAAATGAATATTAATACTAAAACGCCAGCCAGATCTCGCTCCACCTGGTCAACCCATCTGTGCTCCACGCCTTCTTGTGCCAACCGGATGGTTATCAAACACCAACTTTGCGGGGTTGTTGTCCGGCATTCTTGCTACATGCCCTGCCCACCGTATCCGTCCAGCTTTAGCCACTTTCAGGATGCTGGGTTCACCGTAGAGTGTAGCGAGCTCGTGGTTCATCCTTCTCCGCCACAACCCGTTCTCCTGCACGCCGCCGAAGATCGCCCTTAGCACGCGTTGCTCGAAAACTCCGAGTGCTTGCAGGTCCTCCTCGAGCATCGTCCATGTCTCGTGTCCGTAGAGAACAAGCGGTCTTTTTAGCGTCTCGTACATTATACATTTGGTGCGGGAGTGAATCTTTTTTGACCGCAGTTTATTCTGGAGCCCGTTACGACTACTACTGATGATGCGCCTTCGTATTTCACGGTTCACGTTATTGTCAGCCGTTAGCAAGGAACCAAGGTAGACGAATTCTTCTACCACCTCGAAAATATTCCCGTCTATCGTGACAGCGCTGCCAAGGCTTGTCCTGTCTCGCTCAGTCCTACCTACCAGCATGTACTTTGTCTTCGCCAAGATTTCTTCTTTAAGAGAAACTGATTACTCGAGGACACCTTTCAGGAATATTTCCGTACTATTTTTTTTTTTCAGGATTATTTCCAGGATTCTTTCAAGTACTCCTCCCAAGATTTTTCCAGAAATTCGTTCAAAAAAGCCTTCGGAATTCTTTCAGGGGGATACTAAAGCAATTCCTCCATAGTGAGGATTATTTCAAAGATTATTCATAGCATTCCTTCTGAGATTTCTTCTAGGGTTTCATAAGAGATTCCTCTCGGGAGTTCACCATGAAATATTTCACGGATTTCGTCCGGATTATTTTTTTCGGAATTGCTTCAGGATTTTTCCCTGAATCCTTTTCCAGCATTGGTTCAGGATTTCTCTCAGAATTTCTCTCGGATCACTAGCAAGATTTTTTCACGGATTCCTTCCAGGATCCAAGGATTACTCTCAGTGTTTCTTCCGGGATTCTTTGATTTTTTTCGTATTATTATCATATACATTTATTTCGTAACTTACTCAAAAAAAAAGGAAATTTGATCAGTTTTTAATTTAGTTCAGCCATTACCAGACTTGTTTGATTTAGCTGTGTCTTTCAAACAGAAAATGTTTAGATCCATTAAATATATCCAGCACTTGAATATATCGAAAAGGAGTTCGTCTCAGAACATACCGTGTAATACACTCAAGCATCTGCAGAAGATCCACATCTAGCTCAACTGGAGAAAGATAATCTGATGCGATTACGTTCGTCGTGATGCAATTTGTCTATTGACGCCCAAGTCCCGTGTAATTCAATACGATCCAGTTGTTATGTATTTGGCTCAGTCGTAATCAGATCTAATGGTTTTTGTCGCCTTGGACATCTTTCCTTTGGAAAGCAAACACAATCGTCTATTCGAAGTCGATGCCACACTTATGTACGTGCTTAGGTAAAACACTTACCCGAAAAAAGCTTTTTGTCCTTGCCAATTTCATCGTCACATCATGTGTTCAAAGGAAATGTGACACAGTAGATGAAAAAATTAGGGAGCCTCCATCTTTCGTCGAGAAAAAAAAAACGGACAACACTTCTTTTCGGCATCGGAGCTTACTGGGAATGGACCCGGATCGATAAGGTTCCCCATCGTCAAGCTTTCCCAACAAAGTGCCAACTGTAGGTAGTAGGTAGATACTGGACCAACAGCAACTCAACCGAACCGAACAGCAGCATCAGTAGAAAGTGGAATCCCCCACACACTTGATCCGATTTATGAATACAAATAAGGCACAAATGGTACGCAATACATATAGATTGAAGTGGTTTTCATGGAACTAGGGAAAAATCCGCTTCAGCGGATCTTGTACGGAACCATGCGTGGACGGACCAGTCAGTGTCGGCAGGCACCATCCAACAAGTCGAGTCTACCAACGACGGATGGCACCCACTCGACGCGATGCGAAGGCGGCAGCAAGGTCGTGGACAAAGATGGAAAAATCTGATGGGAAATATGCCGGAACTTTTGGAATGCGCTTTCACCCAGAAGGTAGTGAAGTAAATTCAGCGTAGAATGTTGAAGATTCGTTGAGCTGCTTCGAAAGACATGCTTATTCCGTGTATCATAGAGAGTGCTACTCTTATTTTTCTTCTTCTCATTCTTCCTCAATTCTTTTTTCTTCTTTAATACTTTTTTCTACTGTATCTCTATCTTCTTCTTTTCTTCTTTTTATCTTTTTCCATTTATCTTCTTCTACTGCTTCTCGCTCTTCTTCTTATCTTAAAGAACTAACTGAAATAGGGCCAACTTCCATCACTCTCTCTTTCCTGTTAGGAGGTCCAACTAGGTTTGTATCCAACAGAACAAAACTGTTTCTGCAACGTTCACATTTCCCCACGAATGGAGATGGGTTCGTAGATGTCAATCCTAGGGGCAAATCCCACTCCACACGCGCTGTTGTTGGAGACTTATACACTACTGCTGGCAAGCAAGGGAGACGACGACACAAAAAGGTCAACCGAAAGCCGGCATCCCATCCGTAGCTATACAGTCCGTGTAGTTCAGTTATCTGGTTGGTCCCAAGTCGCATTTCCATCACAATCACGCGCACGTCCTTCGGATCTCGTCGTCGTCGGCTGGTTGGGTATACCCTATGTTGCTTCAGGGTATCACATATTACTGTGACTAGCACTAGCGGCGCGGGTCATGGGTTCACAATGAATGGTATTTTTTTTCGGGGTGTCCATTTATTCGCCGATACAAGTGCTGCTGATGCTGATGCTGCCTAACAAATGCACTGTGGTCCAGCAAGTTATTTTGTAAGAAAGAATAATTTATACCGAATTATTTAAGAACAACGGTCAAAATTTACAACAAATGTATTGCTCTCAATCGGCTAACATATCGAATCCACGACTTCGTATTGCTAGTCCTCCATCCTCAGCCGCGTCTCACAGTTGCCAGATCGTTCTGCACATATATAGTCCGTCCATCTTTCACGCTGCCCTCCAGGTCTTATTGTACTATTCGGATCTCTTGTTAACATCAGCTTCACAGGGTCGTTGTCCGGAATTTCCTACCTGTGCCCAGCTTAGGCAACTAACTGGGTAGAAGTAGGTTCAGATGAACACTCCTGATTAGCGTTGATCCAGATTTAAGCCCAGTCCCCGTAAGAGCCTGTGCCAACCCTTGGGTTGCCTCGCTGCTTTCATAGATAACCACCAGGATCATTGTCGACTACTTCATTTGCCTGAGGAATAGCGGCTCTAAGGGGGACCCAACGGCAATGAGTACTAAAATCCAAACCCAACAAGTGAACGAAAATGAAGCGACAGAGGTGGTGAACCCGTTCGTCCGAGGAGGACTACAAGGGGCTGGTGTATCCACCAGCGAGCAGATGGCAGGAGGTTCAACAGGAGGAGCACTAGGCGGCGCAGCAGCCGAGGAAGCACTAATGACCGGCGCGGACCTCACACGAGCGCTGAACAGCAACAGGAGCAGGCTACCAAAGATGTTGGTAGTTGCCGAACAGCTGAACGAGTTGATCGGCTACACGAGCGGGCGGACATTCATCACCAAGGACCTGAAACAGGACCTGCTAAAGCTCCGCAAATCGCTGGCTCTGGCCAAGAATGAGTATGATCTTCTGGTTGAATAGCGGAGCAGCTGATGCAAGCAAGAAGGAGCGGTACACCCAAACGGACAGCTTTCTCTTCGCTGATAACGCAACGGTGCAGCACGAAACCATGCAGCTCGCCCGAGCCGTAGTGGAGAGGTCAAACCACCCTACGGCTCGAGCTGCGTGGTCGAAACTTGCAGAGGAGAAGCGGCCCAAGAAGCGTCCGGCAGAGATGGGCGAAAAGCCAAAGAAGAAGAAGGGGACGGCCAGCGCGAGTAACCGTGCTGCCAAGTCGGTTGCGAAACGCGCAAGAAGCAGGAAAACTAAGCTTCAAGAGATCAACCCTAAGCGTAACGGTGGTCAACCGAACCAAGGGAAAGAGAACCCTTGGATTACGGTCGGAAAGAAGAAGTTTGTGAGAAAAGTGAAGTCAGCCCGCAAACGCGAACTGAGTGACGCGCTGGTCGTCAAAATCGTCTCTTGAGAGATGATTCTAGTGCTGAAGAAGGAAGCCGCCAAGAAAGGCACCTCCTACAATCCACTAACTCAGGAGGTATTGGGCGAAAAAGTTCAGGTGAGAGCCCTAACGGCGAAAGTGACTCTCCAGTGAAAAAACGTGGACGAGATAACCGACGCAGAAGAGCTCGCAGCCGCATTCAAACAGCAGTGCAAGATAGATGCACCAAGTGTATCGATATGCCTGCGAAAGGGTTCGCAGGCATGCAGATCGTCACGATCAAGCTCCCCGTATGGGAGGTGAACAAGGCGACTGCAGTCGGCAAGATCAAAGTAGGCTGGTAAGTGTGCTCTCTCAGCATGTACGCGCCCGCCAGAGGCGTGTTTCAAAGTCCTCCGAGCAAGGACACAAGTCGTGGGCGTGTAAAGGCCGCGACAGGAGCAAGTTCTGCAGGAAGTGCGGAGTGGAAGGCCATATCGCCAGAGAGTGCAACTCGGCACCAACATATCTGATTTGCACGGCGATAATGCAAGTTACACAGCTAAACCTGAACCACTGCGAAGCCGCACAACAGTTGCTGTGGCAGTCAGTCTCTGAGTCAAGTACAGACATCACCCTACTATCGGACCCATATCGCTTCCCTCCTGATAACGGGAGCTGGATAGCGGATAAGGCCGAGCTAGTGGCGATCTGTACAACGGGCCGTTTTCCGGTTAAGGGAATCATTTCCACACCGCACGAGGGCTTCGCGATAGCGAAAATCAACGGGGTGTACTACTGCAGTTGTGAAATATGCCCCTCCCAGGTTGCCAATAGACCAGTTCTCGTCTATGCTAGATTCGCTATCAAACGCACCTGTGGGATTGAGTCCCGTGGTCATCGGTGGAGATTTCAACGCCTGCGCGATTGAGTGGGGTAGCCGCTTCACTAACGTGAGAGGCTGGGCTCTGCTCGAAGCTACGGATAGATTGAGCGTGGATATCGCGAACGTAGGCAGCAGAAAAACCTACAGTAGTAACGGTGCAGAGTCCATCAATGATGTGACCTTATGGAACCCGCGTCTAAACCCTAGCTCGGATTAGTGGGTCGACACGCAGTGACCATCTGGCGATTCGATACATGGTGCAACATTGAGGAAGACGGCCACAGCTGAAGGTCATCGAAAGTCATCTGGGATGGCTCACCTCGCCTTTCGATAAATCGGCACTTGTTGAACGATTGCTCATGGAGGGGAATACCGACGATCTATCCAGCGATGATCTAATAAGTGGCAGGCATTGTTGTCAACATCTCTTTTGTTATAACGGCCCCAAAATGTGTTGATCAAACGAAAATGGGCCCTAATGTATCTACTGTCACTCCATGTTATTGATACAGGCATGTCATTGGCGTTGTTCTCTGACATCCATAACAGTGGTTCCCAAACTATTGCATACTGTACAAACTGTAAACAACAGAACATTTATTTCTATTTTTTTTCTTTCTACCGTGTTCTTTGTACAGGGTGTGCCAAAATAAATATATGAATTGAATTCGTATATTATTAGTACAAGATTTTATTTATTTTTTTTTCTTCATATTATTAGCACTGTTTGTTAAAGGCTCAAATAACCATCATCAGCAATCATCAATTTTTCAAAAGCAGTTTCTAAACTACAAACCCGTCATTGAAAATTATTTCCCTATTATCTAGATGGTTTGTAGAGTACAGTGATAAATTACTATAAACATTGGTTGCGATTTCAGCGAGAAAACTGCTTTTGACTTTTTTGCTCAACGATGATGGTTTGTTTCCTCTTAACGAACAAAAGTTGTGTGGCCCTAAAGAAGAAACTGAACTGTAAATACCTTAAGGTTTTTCTTTTCCTCTTTTGCACTTTTGACATACTTTGCATAAATTTGTTTCCACATGGACTATTCGATGGGAGGCGAAACGCCTCCCAATGATATCATTGCTCGAACGCGGTTTTATCAGCCATCTTCGCCTGGACCTTGGGGTGTCTATTTCCAGCGCAAATGCAAACCATTTAATATGCTTTCGATTTCTCGAAAGCTGACGCGTAAGTAATCTCGGGCCGTTATTCACCAAGTGAAAGCATCCCAGCTACGTGTTACAGCACCTAGCCACAAAGCAGCATATGAAATTGCTCAACACGAAGCGTTTACTGTTGAATATGCGGTCATGTGCCAGCACGAGATGTGGAGGTGAAGGGGAAGATCCTCGACGAAACGCTGACATGTGAGGACATCAAGGCCGGCTTTGGTCGTTTCAAAAATAGGTCAATTCCTGATGAGGCTATCCTAGACTGTAAACGCTTATCCATGGAAGGAAATAAAAAGGTGTACTCGCCTTCAGCGTTTTTTCGAGTGACTTTTCCAGGTTCCGTCCTCCCGGAAGTTGTTGTAATCGATGGTGGTTTTTACCCAGTGCGTCTTTTTAGGCCGAAGGTTTTTAATTGTAATCCAACCAGGTTCATTTAGAGGACTTTTGCTCACAGGAAGCGGAAAAATGTAGCTACTATGGCTACCCGGCTTACAAAAGACGCATTCAAAATGAAGGTGGCTCTATTGTCGGGCGCTCCAAACAGACTTATGCAGAAATGGTAAAATCTAGAACTCGTCCGCTACCATGTCTGAATCAGCTGTCCCAGTTGAAAATCTATCAAGAGTTGTCTACCGATGATCAGGACGACGCACCTGGAAAAAGGAAGTCATCATCTACCCCGGGATTGCACCGAAACGTCTTTTTGAAGTTTTACAGTGAATAATACAGGAAGTGGAGCAGGCATAGTGAAGTAATGGATGAGGTCGAGACAGTTGGCACTCGTACACCACAAAATGCTGGTGGTGGTGTTGGACAACCGCAAGTCTGAAAAACAGGCAGTGGTCATCACACAAGAGGATGCAACATCAACTCCAAGCGCTCACTGAAGCAACTTGAGATCATGGGATCATCGGCGATAAGTTGAAATTCGGTAGCCACGTGTAATATGCCCATATAGCCGAGGCGGTAAACGCACGGGTATTCAGCATGACCATGCTGAGGGTGACGGGTTCAATTCCCGGTCGGTCCAGGATCTTTTCGTAAAGGAAATTTCCTTGACTTCCTTGGGCATAGAGTATTTTCGTGCCTGCCACACGATATACGCATGCAAAATGGTCATTGGCAGAGGAAGCTCTCAGTTAATAACTGTGGAAGTGCTCATAGAACACTAAGCTGAGAAGCAGGCTTTGTCCCAATGAGGACGTTACGCCAAGAAGAGAGAGAGAGAGTGTAATATGCCTACAAAAGGACAAACATGACTATTATGGCATTGTAGAAGATGCTGTCAAATAACTATACAGTATTCTCGAGCAAGTGTAAGCTGCTTGCCACAGTAGCGGTCTCTATACTTCGATACGGCGTTGCTCTGCGTGATCGAGTGCGCTAGTGGTCAACTAGAAAGCGACTCGAGAGTACCCACGGGTTAATGTGCCTTAGGGTGGTCATTGTATACCGCACAGACACGGTATAAGTGCTAGTGGGCATGACGTCCATAGCGCTAGTGGTAGTAGAAGATATTGATATTATAGTTTGCAAATTGAGAAACATACATTCGACTAAAGGGTAAAAGCAGCCCGATCGAATTAGTCACTAATATGCCATAGACAAACTACACATAAACAGTAAATATTTCGAATCGGCAGTGATAAAATCGAGATAGTTGAGGCATTTGCGTTCTTGAACTCACTGAAGGTCGCCGTTAAGCTCTCAGTTAATAACTGTGGAAGTGCTCATAGAACACTAAGCTGAGAAGCAGGCTTTGTCCCAATGAGGACGTTACGCCAAGAAGAGAGAGAGAGGGGATATGTTGCTGCCGATACTCTTCCAAGTATATCCTCAAGAAAATTGTTCAATGATTTTTAGAAGAATTCTTCAAAAGATTATTTCAAGAATTGCCCTGATATTGATTCCAACAATTCTTTCGCCATTTCCTTTTTCTAAGAATCCCTCAAGAAATTTCACAGAATATGTCTAACATCTTCCTTAAACTTGTGCAGCGAATCTCTTTGGAATCCTTTCAAGTTTCTTCAAAGAATCTGTCAATAAGTTTCTTCATGAGGAATCCTATTCCTATGGAAAAATAGTCATTAAAAAATCTTCGAAAGATCAAGCACTACTTTTGAGAATTCCTGGAAAATTTGTCTGAAAATATCTTAGCAAAATCCTCAACATGTTTTCTATGAATTCCTGAAAGGATTATTTGAAGATCTTCCGAAAGAGTTACTGAAAAAATTAAAGGTGATTTTTATAAGTACTCTTTAAAGGAATTTCTAAATGAATCTTTTAAAATTCCTGAAGATATCATTGGAAGTTTTTCTGAAACTCGAAAAACTAAAAAATAAAAACTATTGAATCAAGTTACCATTATTCGAGTCTATTGCACTTTTTTTTTTGCGCATTCAAAACATTTTCAACAATTACTAAATTTCTATTCTAAACCACTGCACAAAGAAGCTGAGCCCTAACTTTTTCCGGAAAAATATGCGTTCTGCCTACTGATGTCCATGATGGGGTGCCCGTGGGTCGTCAAATTCATCACAATCACCATCAACAACGCGAGGCGAACCACTACACTACGCACGAGTAGTGGCACCACACACTGCTTTGACGCTTAGATACCCTGGAGGTGGAAACGAATGACAGCTAGACTGGAAAGCCATGCCGCCGACCATGTCGAGAAAGATTGAGTTGTGTGAAATGCTTTATCATGTGTGTTACTGCAAATGGCATGTTGAGCAATTTATTGACGCAATGTGCGCGGCAGGTTCTCGATATCGGCCTTTCCGGGAATCGAGAAGGGATTTATTTGTTAACGTTCGGAAGAAAAATGATTGGAATGGAATTGAGAAATCAAGTAATAGGGAGGTGGAACCATCTCGGCAGGGGTCCTATTTTGGGCAATTTTCTGCTGTAACTAAGCCAATTCTGAACCAATTGACACAATTTTTGGAACGCGATGAGATACGTTGAGTATCTAGCCGTGTACAAAATTTCAAGTCAATTGGTTTGGAATTGACAGAGTTATAGTGAAGAGTGCCCAAAATACCGGCCGCTGCCCAAGTGGTTCGCTACCCTATGAGAGGTTTTTTGATCTATGCTAGTGGGAAATGGTTTGAGGAGAAATTTTCAGAAATGCGGAAGATTTAAGGGAAATTTAGATTAAACTGAAATTTACTTGAAATAAAAACAAAGACAGGTCTAAAAATATCTTTGACTTAAATTAATATTGTTTATCTATTTTTTTTTTTTTTTTGAGGGAACAGAAGTAAAAATTTAAATTTGTCCAACCTAATTCACGAACCAAACAAAATAATCAGCATAAGATAAAATAAGTTCTATGCGCAATTCAATTCCTGTGTCGTATACTCACTGTACCGTATTTTTTAGGGAAAACACCACCTCCTATCGATATCTCGTCAGGAGGTTTATCAATTTCGGGCTAACGATGACAAACTTTGCGAGGAACTGCAAATATTCATAGCGTGGATGTTGCAATGCTTGTGGAGCCGTCTGATTACCATACACAGACTGGGCTCTAGGCCAGTGGGGAATCGTTGCCAATCTATCGGTAGCCGATGATAGCTCATATATGTCTAGATAACGGTTTGACATGTCTCGGAAACTTCGATGATACTCAGCATCACGCGGTTATAAAAGACTACACGATTTTGGGCGACCTCGCCAGTAGTGATCTTGACCGTGGTGAAATTCAAGTTTTTTTTATTAGAATGAAGAATTTAGCGTTAGTTGTGGCTTTACTGTGTGTTCTAGGTACTCAGGTGAGTAGTGGTGAAGATGCTGCAATGTAGAACAAGAATAAATTGTAGTGAATTATATTTAGGCAGCACCAGATCGCTCTCAGCGTGTCATCAATGGACAAGTTTCTACAAATCAACCCTACAACGTGTATATCCTGTACCTGAATCAAAACAACGCAGGATTCTATGGAGGTGGCTCGATTATTTCGACTCGTCATGTCCTAACTGCGGCCCAGATCATTCTTGGGTAAGTTGAAATCTTGCATGTGCCATTTACTAGTGAGTGAAGCTTAAAGTGAATCTATGAGTGAATACTAATAATTGATTATAAATAGGTTTCATTGGTGTAATTGAAAATGTTTTGAATGCAGTTTTTTAAACAACTGAAATCTATTGAAAAAAAAAACTTAAAGTGTTGTGGTGTAAAAGAACACGAGAAAAGATCACTCGAACCCATGCTGGGGCAATAAGGAGGTTATCTTTTGAAAACGAGTCACATGATTTTCATTTCAATCCATCCGAATAGAGAATTGATACAGTGATAGACATTCGTTTAGCCGAGGCCAACAAATTTTCAAAAAAAGTGTCTGGAAACTCATACAAAAGATTTTATGATAAAAATTTTTCGTCGTAGTAATAGCATATCTAGTACTGTTTTATAAAAATGTGATACATCACACTTACATTTACACTGAAACAAAAATGAGGGTAAAAACCCTTCAAATGTCAATTTTTGCCTATACATTCGTTCAGCCGAATTGTACAATTTTTGGAATTCCATAATAAAAAACTAACAAATTTCGAAAAATATCTAACAAAATCATTTTGTATGTTGACCTGCATTATAGATCGACTTGTGAATCATGAATTAGATCGTTTTTGGAAGTGTTGCTATATTAATTTTGCATGCATCTCATATAAATATGTCATAATATTGTAAATGTTTCCAAATTGAGATTTGATGTAGTTATTTTTATCGGAAGTGTTTCAAAAGAATCTAATGAAAGTTTCATGACGAGTGCAGGTTGAAAATTTACGAAAAACAATGTTTTTGACAGAAAAAAAATAACGCAAACCATTAAAAAATTACGTAGTTAATCAATTAAGTATTGTTTTGATGAATTATGATGGATTTACTTGCTTGGATTACAGCGTTTACTACTATTACGTCTTCTACTAGCTCCCAATATTTTCTAGACTGCATTCTGGCTGAAATAACATACATTGGATGGCTCACATTTCGAGAAATGGCACCGAAAGTATTCGAATTTCTAGCATGAACTACTTGTTTCATAATTTAGACGTTCTTTTCAAATAAATAATGTTAAAAATGAATGAGGTTCAACACTAAGACTCATTTATATTATACTAGCTGTCCCCGGCAAACTTTGTCTTGCCTACTGCGTTTTTTTGACGTTTTAAGTACCTAGCCGAGCCCAAGTCCCCGTTCAAAATCTATGAAAACTCAATTTTCAAAAACTCTCAATTTTGCCATGTTTTTTGCCTCATAAACCTTCCTTGGGTGAAAACTAACAGAACAAAACTTAGACGACCCAAATCGGACCATCCGTTCGCAAGTTATGCGCGGTCCCACGTATGCTACTGCATTTTTATATATAGATTTCTTCATATTGAATTAAATAAGCCAATTGTTTGACCATATCTTGCATTTTTGTAAATATGAACATCTCCTTTTAAACAAACTGTACAAAAATTCTGATATTTCTTGCAGTTCATTCACGTAGTAGTCTTGTAACTCATTTAGTAATGCTAGTATCAAACAGGTATACTCCATAGGCATTAAGGCACGTCTTTATTTCAACGCAGAACTATTTATTTTAGCTTTTATCAATCCCATTTTAAGGTTTAACTAACCAAAAACCAATATGCTTTATTTTTTCATTACATTTTATGCAATAATTTGTACTTTTCTATCAATAATTCTGTGCGATATTTTCAAAACTGATAATCTAGCTTACGTTTGAGTGTTTACAGAAATCATTTTTCTTAAATAAATTTGTTAATCATCGCTTCTCCTTATCGGGACATTTTTTTATAATATTTCTCTGAATTTCACAAATAAATAAACTTTTAAGGTCAATTATCTTGCTAACACGTCATAAGCTAAATGCCTTGGGTATATCCTTGAAATATGCTCACGAAATTGCAAAAAATCTATTGAAAACCAATTTTTCATTTACCTCGGCTAAACGAATGTCTAGGCAAAAAATGACATTTGAAGGGGTTTTACCCTCGTTTTTGTTTCAGTGTATATGTAAGTGCGATGTATCACATTTTTTTTTTTAAAACAGTGCTAGATTTGCTGTATTTCAAACATATCAAGGTATACTATGAAATAAATCCATTTTTTGCGACATAAAGACCTTTGGAACGGCCCATGCGAGCAAGTTCTGTATTCTTATCGGACGGATCTAGCAAATACCGGTCAGGTTTCAGAAAAAAAATTGGAAAAGTTGCTTTGATGCAAATAAGACATTCGTTATTTTGTTGGCATTTCCAAAAGGCATTTCTACGAAATTTCCAGAAATGCAAAGCAAAGATAACCGTTCACATCGTAGTTGCTACTCCGTGATTGACCAGAACAATCGAAGTTGCACAGAGATCCAATGAATGGTGCTTGGGATTAGCTACACACTCTCAATGTGCACAATTTGAGAGTTAAATATTTTGAAGTCAATAACGGCGCCGGCCACGTCCTTACGGTCATCGGGAAAGGGGAAGGAATGTTTGTTCGACAACCGTTGTTACTAGAAACAGTGGAATCCACAGCATCCCCACAGTTGTCTCGAGAAGGAGTATTTGTTATTAGCGTAGGGTAAGGTGTGAATCTTGGAGCCACCTTTGGTAGGTGATATGATCCACTAGTTATATGAAAATACACGACACGGTCTTCATCCCAATTATGATTTATTTGCTCGCGGGGTAATGCACGTACGACAACGCTTATTCTATATTAAACGCGTCACCGCATTGATCGTTTACACTACCGTGTAAACCGACTTTCCCACGAAAGTTATCGCGCGCTTCTGGTTTCGTATTCAATATTCGCGTCCCCATCTCCCTACCGAGAAAACCGCCCGACTCACGGAAATAGTAGCGCGTTTCCCACAGTATTGAACTTAGAGTATACGGAAAATAAACTTTCAAGCTAAGATAGCTATTTTCGAATTATGTATTTTACTTAGAGTAGTGCCATGTGTTACCTGTGATCGACAGCCGTTGAGGTAATTAAGCCAATTATTTGAAATTTGCTCAATGCCCAAACACGTGTCACTTTTCACTTTTTCCTTCGAACAATGCAACGCGACCGAGATTTCCATCGCAACTGTCACAAACACGCGTCAATTTTCAATTTTTCCGCCGAACAATGCAACCCGGTCGAACCAAACACGCATCATTTTTCACTTTTTCCTTCGAACAATGCCACCCGGTCGTGATACCCATCGCAACTCCATTTATGGTACAGCTTTTTATTATACTTAAACTGAAAATAAGATAACTGTTGAAAAAAATAAACTGGAACAGCTTATACCAAAAAACGAACATGCTTATGCTGAAAAACAGCACTAAATACTAACCGCAACTGGTTTCTGAAGGTATTCGTGAAAATATGCAATCTAGCGACAACAAGTCAAAATCGTCCAAAAGTAACATGGGACAACTGCACACGACAGTGTGTATTCAGCTCTTGTATGATTTAACTATTAGCAGAAATCTATTCATTTTTTGATATTTTTTCAGTATTTTTACCATTTTTTCATAAATGTTTTGAGAAATTCTCGTTCAAAAATTCCAGGATATTTTTGGGAAAGTAGATAAAAAGCGAAGACCACATTATCAAGAAGACTTGCAGCACTGCTGAAAATCGGGAGTCACTGCTAGCAGCGCCACCCCGGATGAAGGTGGCACTATTCATGATAGTGTGTGTAAATTTTCATACTCGCACCAATACACTCTTACACCTTTACACAAAGGTACCACCTTAGCTCACCAGGCGACGGTACCGTCGGTGAAGCTTGCCGTTAGTATGGGAAAATAACAGAGTTGCATGTCTTCTTGATAAAGTAGTCTTCGTAAAAAGCCAGTGTTAAATTTCTACCGAGGCTCTGAAAATGAGATCTTGTGAAGAATCTGCAATAAATTCTTGCAGTATTTTCAGCATACAGCTTAAGTGCCCCACACAATGCATACGTTTGCGTGTGCGTGACAGTGGTTTGACACATTTCCCATGGGAAAACTGTCAAAAAAAACGCAAACCTCGACGGAACGGACGCTATGTGTTCCAGGTTTTACGTCATCTTATCGCAAAACAACAAATAAATAACAGTTCACTTTCATCAATTGAATGATTTGAATGATTCTTTTGGAGTTATGTATGACTTATACATGTCCTCAAAAGGGGGAAAATTGCATAAAATTACCCACTTGATAAAAATGACTCTTTCTGCTTTGCTTTATCGTTTATCTGTATGCTCATACGCCATCTGGCATAGCGGAAACGAGGTCATATTAAGGCTCAAGCATTCGTCATCATTTTTCGGAAAATAAAAAGCAGATTGTTCGCTGCAAATCAAAACAAGGATCATGAAAATATATTCACTGCATTATATTCCTCAAGTGGAGTACAGTGAATGTATTTTCATAGCAAAAACTTTTGTTTTTAACGAAAAAACTGCTTTCAAATGTTTTATGATGACGATGATTTCAATGACGAAAAGTTCAACGTTAATGTTAATATAAAACTTCATGTTTGTCGTTAACGTCGCGGTTTAACAATGGGTCAGAGGTACGAGATTGGGTCAAAACATTATCTGAAATATCTCATCAAATATTGCGAGTATCTAGAAACTGCTTTGAACTTCTTGTAGATGTAGATTCAATTTATGTGCAGTATCTGAAGTATACTTGAAGAAAACTTTAAGACCACAAATCATTGAAGAATAACAGACGGGGTTAGAAGCAAAGGGGTGTAAAAGACAAAACCCTACATTCAAATAAATGGGGTTTAAAGTTTTTTACCAATTCTTCATCCCATACAAAATGTATATCCCATACAAAACACGAAAAAGCTTTCGACCGTCCTAATCACGAAAACTTGTGGAAAGCCCTCAGGCGCAAGGGGTCTCCCTGAGAAAATCATCGGCCTCATTGAAGCACAATACAGGGCATTTTCGTGCATAGTACTGCACAACGGTGTTTTGTCCGATCCCATCCGGGTCGCTGCTGGAGTGAGGCAAGGATGTATAGGGCACTGTATTGATTTGATTTTGTATGGGATTTTGACGTTTCTTGGCCTTGTTGTTTACATAATTTCTGTAAGAGTAAAAGAGAAGTAGAGAATTTAATGCAGTGCCCTATACAATCATCGCTATTGGTCCTCATCGTAATCGACGAGATCCTGGTAGGTGCGATTGACCGTGAACCAAATCGTGGATTGCTGTGGCAGCCCATTACAATGGAGCAGCTAAACGACTTCGAATTGGCAGATGACGTTGCTCTCCCCCGAGCAGAGGAGAATATCAAATTCATAACAACAGAATCACATAGCCTGTTTTTATATCATAGTTTGTTATTATGGACTTATCAAAGTATTACTTTTTCATAACATGTTTTGTTGGGCAATCTAATTTTGTTATGATCATGTTATTGAGATTCATCCACTGAATAACATTTCAATAATATACTTTGTTATAGACCAAGTTTTGTTATTATTATATTGAAAATGTATAAATATGTGATGAACTATAGCACAATAATAACAAGTTTTCAAATTCACTGCAAAATTCATTGTTATTAAGCTGTTATGGAATCTAACAAAATATGTTATTAAATTGGTCTTCCAGGTACATTTTTTTGTTATGATTTTTGTTATTTTGCCGCTTATGACAGACAAGTTTATTACATAATAAGATATGTTAATAACACAATAATTACTGATTCCATTATACAATTATTATGCCAAAATAACATATTTTATTGTGCTATTAATATTCTCTTCTGCTCGGGCCTAGCTCAACGGCGCTCTGATATGCAGAGCAAGCTCGATGATCTTGCCAATCGCTCCACAGCGGCTCCATCAACGTCAAGAAGACCAAATCGTTGGATGTAAACACGGTCAACCCTTCCAGCTTTACTGTAGCTGGGCAAGCATTGGAGAATGTTGAAAGCTTCCAATATCTTGGTAGCCAAATGGCGGCCGATGGCAGTACCAAGATCGACATAGGTGCACGGATCAAGAAGGTGAGGGCTGCTTTTGCGAGTTTAAGAAATGTATGGAAAAACAACCAGATCAGTCGACGCATTTTTAACTCGAACGTGAAATCTGTGCTGCCATACGCCAGTGAAACCTGGTGTGTATCAGTGATGAACAGTCAACGGCTGCTGGTCTTCATCAATAGATGCCCGCTCTATATAATTCATGCATGGTGGTCTCACAATTGGATCTCCAACGTGGAGCTCCATCGTCGATGTCATCAAAAGCCGATAGTGACAGAAATTTTGGAGCGAAAGTTGAGGTAGGTTGACTACACTCTACGCAGGACATCGCAGCAGAGGCAGACCCAGATTCTCATGGCGGCGCAGCCTCAACAACGAAATCAAGCAAGTCGACTGAAATTTGGCCTGGTCACAGGTCAAGGCGATGGCTGGCCGTCACCCAGGATGGAAATATTTCAATTTGGCCCTCTGCACCACCATGGGTGCCCAGGACTAAAAGAAGAGAGAAGAATATTTTTTTTTTTTTAATTTCTTTGTATTTGTGAATTTTAACTTATTGCTAATTCTTCACACAAGAGAAGAATAAGAATATCTGGTGTTTTGATAAATCTATTATAAACATATATAAAAACTATTAGAATTGTAACTTGGTGATTTATCTCTGAGTATAAGAACTGTATCCTTTTTATGTTTATTAGAGCTTAAATTAAAAATGTATTCTACTTTCAAAAATCTATAAATTATCTATAAATTTTCATCAACAGATTCGTCCGATGGGACATTGGCATGGGAAGCAACGTGTTCGCCCAGCTCAGCATGGTCACCTCGTACCAGGCTACGTCCCACCCGCTGTTCAACTCCGCCAACAAGGCAAACGACATCGGAATCATCACTCTACCCGTGACGCTCACATTCACAGCCAGCATAGCTCCGGTTCGTCTTCCGGCCTTGAACTCGCAGGAAATTAATCTACTTCCGCTGGACAACGAACAGGGCACGGTCGTTGGCTATGGATACACTTCCTCCATTTGTAAGTATCATCAAGTCAGGCAATCATCTGACGAAACTTCTCATCAACAACAATCTTTCTAAATTCCAACAGCAACCACCCGCTCAGATTACCTGATGGTTTCCTACCAGAGGGTAACCGTGAGCAACCGGTGCCAACAGTTCTACCAGATCACTCTGCCGCAGCACTTCTGCGCCGAGAACACCATCGACTACTCGAACATCTGCAACGGAGACCTAGGGGCCGGGCTGGTAACCGATGTACGTGGAACGCCAACCGTTACGGGAATCGCTTCGCTGATCACCCAGAGCTGCAGCAACGTTAGCCCATCGGGATACACCCGGGTACAGTACTACAAGCAGTGGATTACCAGCGTGACGGGGATCCAGTGAAATGGCGTCGTGTAATGTTTTAGATTGCAAATAGATATACTATATTTAAGAAACGATACTACGTATTGTGTTACTCCTCAAACTGCTCTATCAATTACATCTTCAATTCGGAAACAGGGAATAAAACTCATTAATATTGGTTCAAAGGATATGCAAAAAGTAATTGCTATCACTATCAAACGGTCATTGTACCAAAATTAGCCAAAAACATTCAAGGATCCATAGATAACGGCAGATCGAATCTATCAAAATGGGCTTTAGTCCGTCTTCATTCGCCAAAGAAGGTAGGTCTTATCATATTTTGTTTCCACCTTGATAATGAAGAAGCTGCAATCAGTCGAATAGTATTATCTGTCAATGCTATAGGTATCTGCCAAAACAAGAGCAGCCCATAATGGGCTCGAACCAAGGCCCAGACATTCGATGACGTAAGGTTGCGTCCGTTTATTACAGGAAGGGTTTGTGATCTTTCTTACGGCTATCGCACACTGGGCCTGATCACGAAATTAGGAGAATTAACCTAAATTGCAGATCTTTTGCTCATTGGGGCACTACGTGAGCGATTACAACTGACAGCTGCACCAGTTTTGTACAGCGCCTAAATTTATTCTATTCTACTATAGCGAACTGGTCTTCGTGCTGCTTTCACTTTTCTACTCTGTTCATGATAGAATGATGAGCACTGCGCCATGTTTTTGATATAAAGTTGCTTACTAAGGACACAACGACACTAATATGATCATTAAGCAAAGAGAACATCGATCTCTTATCTTATCTTCAGAAGTTCCTTCAGAAATTGATCCAGGAGAATTTCAGATATGCCTCTAGAAGCTGTTTTATTTTTCAGAAGATCTCTCAGGCATTTCGAAAGGAGTTCCTTCAGGGATTACTCCAGGAGTTACTTTAGATATTCTATCAAGAGCATTCGAGATTGCCTCAAGGAGATTCATAAGTTATAAGGCTTTTTGGGGTTACCCATAGGAATTCTTTCAAGGATTGCTTCAGAAGTTCCTTCAGGAATCTCTCCAGAAATTCCTTCAGTAGTTCCAGGAGGATTTAGAGCTTCTTTCAGAAATTTCCACAGCTATTTCAATAGGAGTACCCTTAGGTAGAAATTCTTTCAGGTAATCTTTCAGGAGGATTCAGAGATGCCTCCAGAATATCCACCAAGAATTCCTCGAAAAGTTTCTTTAGGAATTCCTACAGGAGTTTTTACAAAGGTTGGTCCTGGAGTTCCTTCAGAAGTTTCAGGGATTCGTGCAGATGATTCTTCAGAGATTCCATCGGGAATTTCTTCAGGGATTCTGCCATAAGTTTCTTCTGAATTCTTCTAGGGATCACTACTGGAGATCTTTCGGATTTTTTTTCCAGGAGGATTCAGGGATGCCTACAGGAGTTACACCAGAGATTTTTCCAGAATTTCATTCAGGAATTCTTACTGGATTCAGGGGTTCTTCTAGGAATTTATTTTTGACTAAAATCAGGCATTTTCTGACGAAGGTCCTACAAAAATTCCTTCAAGATTTCTTTCAAAAAATCCTTAAGATTTTCCTTCCGAAATTCCTCCATGAACTGTTTTGGGGATTCCTCTTAAAAGTTCTTCGGGGATTCCTCCTGGAAATCCTCCGGAGATTCCTCCTTAAAATACTCTAGGATATTCCTCCTAGAAATCCTTGGAAGTTCCACCTGGAAACCCTTCGGAGATTCCTACTTTAAACCCATCGGAAACGTCCTTGAAACCCCATTCCTTCTAGGATTCCTTCGATAATTACTCCTGGAAATTTTTCGGTATTCTTTCGGGTTTTCTTTTGGAATTCCTTCGGGACTTGTCCTGTTTTTTTTTTCGGGGATTCCTCCTGGAATTCCACTCAAAGATTTCTCTTGAAAATCCTTTGGGAATTCCGCCTCGAAATCCTTCGGAGATTCACCTCCAATTTCTTTAAAAAATTCTCCTGGAATTCCGTCAGCGATTTTTGCTTTGATAATTGCTCCAGGACTTTTTCAGATATTTTTCCTGAAATTCAGTTCAGATTTTTTCTTGGAATCACTCCTCCTGGAATCCTTTAGGGAATTCCACCGGCGAAACCTTCGGAGATTCATCCTGAAATTCCTCCGGAGATTCCTCCTAGAGTTTCTTCGAGAACTTCCCTTGATTCCTCCTGCGAATCCTTCGATTATTTCTTTTCGAATTTCTTTGGAAATTCACGCTGGAATTCCTTTAGCGATTTTTGCTGGATTTCCTTTGACCTGATGGCATTCCTTTTAATTCCTCCTGCAGTTACTTCGAAGATTCCTCCTAGAATTCCTTCGGGATTATTCCTGGCATTCCTTCGAGGATTCCTCTTTAAATTCCACTGGGATTTTCCAGAAATTATTTCAGCGATCGCCCCTGGCATTCCTTCAGGGATTTCTAATGAAATTTCTCCGAAAATTCCTCCTAGAATTCCTTCTAGGATTCCTTCGATAATTCCTCCTGGAAATGCTGCAGGGATTTCTTCTCGAATTTCCATGGGAATTCCCGCTGGAATTTCTTTGGGGTTCTTGCTGGAATTCCTTCGAGGATTTTTTCTGACACTCCTCCGGGGATTCCTTCTAGAATTTGAAATTCCCGCTAGAATTCCCTTAGCGAGTTTTTCGTTAATAATTCCTCCTGGGCATCTTTCGGGAATTACTCTCAGAAATATATTCGGGGATTCTTCCTGGAATTACTTTAGAGAATCCTCCTGGAATTCGTTCGGCAATTACTCCTGGAAATCCTTCGGGAAAATCTTTAGGTATTCTCTTGAAATCAAATGAATTCCTGAAAAAAAAAATCTGAAGAGATCTCTGGTTGAATTCCTTTGGATATCACTGTTGGAATTCTTGAAAGAGACCCTGGAGGAATATATGAAGGAATACAATGGAAATTCCTGAAAAAAAACAAAGAAGATTTTTCTGGAGAAATTCCTGGTGGTATAGGGCCCTTTGGGAAATCTCTGGTAGATATCCCTGAAGAATCTCTTGAGATATTTTCCAAAGAATTCCTGGAGAAAACCCTTGTTATAATTTGTTGTCATTTTTCTGAAGGAATTTCGCAAAGATTATCTGGATAAAAATGGATGAACCTCTGTAAGTATTTAAAAAAAAAAGGCAATTTCCAAAAATTCCTGAAGAATATCCTCGGGAATATTTCTGCAGGAATTTCTGGATAAATATCTGAAATAGTCTCTGGTGTAATTCCTCGAGATATCCCTGGAAGAAATCCAGAAGCAATTTTCAGAATTTACATAGAGAAATACCCTGATGAAATCCTGAGGAATCTCTGTATAAATTTCTGCAGAAGTCCTTGGAGGAATTCCTGCTAAACGCACTTAATGCAACCGTGCGAGAATCTCTGGAGAAACTCCTTTCAGAAATTACTAGAGTCGTATTCCTAATCCCTGGAATCCCTAAATAGATTTCCTAAGAAATCCTTGGAGAAGTTCATTATGGAATCCCTGGAAGAGTTTCTGAAGAAACAGCTGGATTGATTGATTGATTTGTCTTTATTTAAAAGACTTTCAGCCCTTAAAAACAGCTGGAGAAATGTCCAAACAAAAACGTCCAATCTTCAGAAGAATCTCTGCGTCAAACCTTGGAGCAATTTCTGAACAATTTCATGGAAGAATAAATGAAGGTAGCTTGGGAAAAATGTACAAGGGAATTCTAGCTTCCTGAAGGAATCCCTGGAGAAATTGATGAAGGAATCGGTGCAACATTTTTCGAAAATCCCTAAAGGAATTTCCGCAGATTCCTAGGAGGATTTTTTTAAATTTTCTAGAGAAAGCCTTGGAGAAATTTGTGAAGACATTTCTGGAGAAATCCCTAAAGGAATTTCTAGAGGAAATGCTTAAGGACACTCTGGAGAAGCTTTTGGAGAAATTAATGAAGGAATTTTTGAACAATACATACACTTTTTTTTTCAAAGAATTCCAGTAGAAATTTCCTAAGGAATCAATTAAATAATTGCTGAAAAGAATCATTGGAGAAATTTTTAAGGGAATCCATGCATCCGTTCTTGTAGCCATCTGTAGAAAATATTCTTGGAAAAGTTTCTGGAGGAATCCCTAGAATATTTTCTGAAGGAATCCTTGGAGGAAGTTAATATATCAAGTCATAGAATTCCAGTAGGAATGCCTTAAAGAATACCTGGAAAGATTTCTGGAGGAAACTATGCAGGGATTTCTAATAGGTTCTATGTGATTTCTGAAGGATTTCTTGCAAAAAAAACTTAAGGAACCCATGGAAGTTTTGAATAAGTTTAGGAGGAATCGCTGGAGATTTCCTAAAGGAACTCGTGGATTTTTTTTCCAAAACTATTTGCGGAGAAGTTTCTTGAAAAATCGGTAGTGGAATTCTCGGATACTTTTTCAAAACGACGTATAATACACGCAAATCCTATGTTGATACGTCGTTTTGAATAAGTATCCGAGAATTTCTGAAAAATCGAGGATTTCTGAAGCAACCCATGGCAGATTTTCTGAAAGAATCCGTCGAGAACTGGTGGACTTTGTGAGCATATCGCTTGAGAAATTTTCGAACAAATTCCCGATTAAAACCAAATTGATTGAATTGAATCCTGGAGGAATTTCTTTAAGATTATTTCGTCAAATTTCTGAAGTAATCTTCGGAATAATTTTTGAACAAATACCTGGAGAATTTCCAGAAAACTTCTGAGGAAGTAATGCTTGAGAAATTCCTTTTGGATCTTCTAAAGGAATTCATAGAGGAATCTCTGAAGAAATCCGAGTTTAAAGTATTCCTCCGAGATATTTCTGAAGATACTTGCATAAATTTCTGAAATCAATCATAGGTAAATTGCTTGCATGAATTTCTAAAATAATTCCTTGAGAACTTTTTCACGAATTTCTTGTGTAATTTCTGAACATTTCTGCAGAAGTTTCTAGAGGATATTTGAGTGTAGAATTAGCATTTAAGTTAAAATACACATTAATAAAAACTAAAAAAAAGAGGATATTTTTAAATCAAATTCCAAAGAACATTTCCAAATAAATCCTCCAAAAATATTTTGATAGGATCTGAGATAAAGAATTTCTAATTTCTAAAAAAAATCATATGTGTAATGTCTGATGGAATCCCTGAAAGGATTTCAAAAGTCACCCCTGCATATAGTTTCCGATTAAATCATTGGAAGATGTTTTTGGGAATTTTGTGCATAAATTACGTCAGTGCTTCAAATAAGGAAACTTCGTTCTCGAGAAATTGTTTTGCTCCTGGGGGTTTGGGATGTGGCCGAGGGTTTTTTTTTTTTTGGTGTTTCCGAGGAACGTGAATGAGAAAAGTTTAAGGGAAGTTTCAGAATTGTTAAAGCCTCGTTTAAAAAGTTCCTTTAGAGCGAGCTTCAGAGACGTTTCAAGAGGTTTAAGAGGCCTTTCAGAGAAATTGAGGAAGCTGTATCGCTAGTAGCGAAACCCTACACACCAAATTTTTCGAAACGCTTCCAGCACAAAAAAATCAGCAAAATAAATTGCTGATTTTCAGCAATTTTTTTGCTGAACTTCAGCACAACGTTGCTGATCAACTGTCAAAATTGCTGGATGGTTCAGCAAGTTGAAAAATAATTGCTGATATTCAGTAAATTCATATTGCTGAATGAAATCAGCACAAAAAAAATCAGCAAAATTTGCTGAATACCAGCAAACAAAATTTGGAGTGTATGGACTCCTTTAAGAGGCTCTAAGCATCCCCTGAAGTACCCCTAAATCCTTATGAGACCTTTTAGACATCCCCTTAAATGTCTCTGAGAGCTTCTGATACCCTCTAGAACCCACAGAAGCTCCTTAATATCAACTAAACCACCTCTGAATTCTCCTGAGACCTCCTAAACTCTCTGAAGCTCCTAGAATACTACTTTAACCTCCAAAATCCCCCTGAAATTCCATGAAACGGTCCTGAACCGTACTTAGAATCCCTGAAACATCTCTGAAACGCCCCTGCAATCCCCGTGAGTCCTTTTGACACCCTCTAACATGCTCATGAGACTCCCTAAAACTCCGTGGTACACCCCTGCATTCTCCTGAGACTCCCATGAGACCCTCTGAGAGCCCTTGAACTTTTTGAAGCGGCCCTGAAACACCCTGAAAGGCCTTCATAAACCCTTTGAAACACCCTGACCCCTGGAATTAAACAGTGAAACCCTCCGGAACTTTCAGTATCACCTGATATCCTTTGAAACACCCATGAAAATCCCAAAAAGATCTCTGAAACATCCCTGGAACACCCATTGATCTGCCTAAAACCTTCTTAACCCCCATCCAATTCTCTCAAACGCCACTGAAAGTCCACTGAAACCTCATAGACCCCTTGAAACGTCCTGGATCATCCCTGAGACTCTCTGAAATGCCCCCGACGTCCCCTAAAACCTTATGAACCCCCCCCCCCCCCCTTCCCACAAAACCCATGTACAAGTTCACTCTGAGAGGGATTATTATAAAGATTTGGGAGGATGAAGAATTGCCCACCAGCTGGTTGGATGGCCTCATATGTCCAATCTACAAGAAAGGGTACAGACTGGAGTGTGCCAATTACAGAGGGATTACCCTTTTAAATTGGGCGTATAAGATACTGTCGCGTGTCCTGTTCCACAGACTGTGACCTCTTGAGAAGTCCTTCGTCGGCTAATACCAGGCTGGTTTTCGTGAGGGCCGATCAACGACTGGTCAAATGTTTATCCTGCGGATGATCCTAGATAAATTCTGGGAATATAACTTGCAGACTCACTAACTGTTCATTGATTTTAAAGCAGCATACGATTCAGTGAAAAGAAATTAGCATTGGCAGACAATGTCAGAACATGGTTTTCCGGCGAAACTAATTAGGCTGATACGCGCAACGCTGGATGGATCAAAATCAAGTATTCGGATCGCGGACGAAGTGTCTACGTCGTTTGTGACCTTGGATGGATTGAAGCAGGGGGATGCTCTTTCAAATTTATTGTTCAACATTGCACTCGAAGGAGCGATTAGGAGGTCAGGCTTGCAGAGGAATGGCTCTATCATCACACGGTCGCACATGCTCCTCGGTTTTGCGGACGATATTGATCTCATCGGTATCGATCGCAGGGCAGTGGAGGAAGCTTATGCTCCTCTGAAGAGACAGACAGCGAGGATTGGCTTGACAATTAACTCTACCAAGACGAAGTACATGATAGCGGGTAGAGACAGAAGCAGGCCTAGTGGTGTAAGTGCTGAGGTAGTGATTAATCGGGAAGTGTTTGAAGTTGTTGAAGAATTTGTTTTTCTTGGAACACTTGTGACATGTGTATAGTGATCTACTATAGCGTTGGAGTAAAGCTTCTTTATAGCCAACAAGGTATCAAGGTAAAGGTAGGTATAAAAAATATTGAAATCATTGTTCATTCAAAAAACATTTGGATTTAACGGCGTTTTATGTATTTTATCAGCAAAATAGAGCGCATCCAAACAGCAGCACAACAATAAAATGAAACACTTCTGGAGCTGATGGAATAAATACTTGGCCCGTCCGTGTGGTATAATAAATCATTCGCTTTATGGAAAATGAAAACCGAGAGAAAATACAGCACGATGGAAGCCAGCTGCCAGATCTACCTGTGATGATGCAAAATTGGTCTGCGTCAGCCATCAAGTTGGTGGAAAAGCAAGAATTCGTCCGATGCAACCGGCAAAGCAAAAAAAGGAATGAAAAAGCCGCTGGAATGTCGTTATCATATAAATTGAATTCATGGCAAGCTGTGAAGGAAAAGCATAACGAGGATGCGCAAGATAAAGTAGAGAATTTTATACTTCTTGTGTAGGTTTTCAAACCCGACTGAAGAACTCGAACACAACTGAAACTAAAGTCATGTTCTGCTATGTAATCATAACATACAACCTGAGTTATATATTTCAATGGCATCAACAATTGCAAATAATAGATTGAAGAATGTTACGTAAATTAAAGGTTTTCATTGCAATACACAACAATTTTTCAAGAACAGGCAGTTTTATGAAACAAAATCCGAACTAGTCGAAATATGAAATTTGAAAAATAAATAGTGTGGAATGCTGAAACTAAACATGTATGAGTTCATAGGCTTCCATGTACATAATAAGGGCTGTTCATAAACCACGTAGACTTTTTGTGGGGAGGGGTGGGGGTGGTCTGGCCACAGTAAACGCTCCATACAAATTTTCAAATTGTTGTATGGACAAAAGTCTACGAGGTGGAGGGGGAGGTTCTTAGATGGTCAAATTTTGGTCTACGTGGTTTATGAATACTCCCTAAATGAAATTTGACCTCAACAAAATTAGGCACTGTCCGGATAACACTCAGAACCACTCCTCTGCACGGGATGCTGACTGAGCGTTCTCTGTTGACCGATATTTTCACTTTTCCCGAATCTTATTCCGAAGGAAGTCATCTCATCCTCAGTCTACCTCCCACAAACAAGCTCTGGTATAGTAGGTAGAAGTGGTGTTTACCGAGGAAAAGCAACAAATGTATAGGTACGTCACGCCACGCAATGGGCGGTTTGTACCCAACGAAAACGAAGGGAAGTGGGTGGTGGTAAACGAGTTAAAGAACAAGTCAAAAATCAATAAACTTTGCTCGTCGGACGACGTGGTGAGGCAAGACAGATGGAATTAAATTTAGTGTCATCGCGTGATCAAGATTGTGGAATCAAGTGGTGAGTGAGAAAATTTATTGCAAGAGAAACAGGAATGATTTTTCCCTGGAAATCCTTGGGAGTTTTCTCTGATATTTTTGCTGTTCTCCATGTTAGGGTCAGCTGATCAACGTTCTGGCGGATGTCCTAAACAATACTTTCCCTTAAGGGTTTAAGGGGTTTATGATGATTCAAGGGGCTTCCAGTGGCGTTTGAGATAATTAGGTGGGGGTAAAGAGGCTACCAGATAGTTCAATGGGTTTTCCAGAGTGCTTCTTGGGATTTCAGGGGTGTTTCAAGAGATCTCAGGGGTTACTGAAAGTTCAGGAGGATTTCAGATTTTGTTTCTCAGGGATCAGGGTGTTTCAAAATGGTATATGAACGCCTTTCAGGTATTTCAGGGGCGGTTCAAGGAGTTTAAATGGTTCTCAGAGCATCTCAGGGCATCAAGGGGCGTCAGAAGGATTCTCGGGGATTTCAGGATGCTTCAAAGGGTTCAGTTCAGGCTGAGGGGCGTTTCAAGGGAGTTTTGGATAGTCTCAGGACCGTCTTATGCAGTCTCAGGGCATTTATCTTCCATGGATTACTTCAGAAATTTCTCCATTATTTTTCTTAAGGATATGCCTTCAGATATTCCTTGGATTTTGCAAGGAACTATCTCCTGAAACTCCAGCATTCCAAGCATTTCTACAGGAATTTTCGCAGAGTTTTCTTCAGAAACTCCTCCATGGTTTTTTTTTCAGGAATTTATTCGAAATTTCTTTAAAAAATAGTTCATACATTTCTTCTAGTGTCAAATTACGCATCGCTTTAGAAGGAAGGGCAGTACATCCGAGCGTTACGATCATATGAAAACTTTGGAAATTCCATACATATCATCATGGTTTTCATACGAGATTTTCATCATGTTTTGTAGAGCAAACCAAATTAAAACGGCAATGACACATTCCACGCACTTCTACGCCAAGGGTGTGAAATTTCAAAGTAATTGTTTCGCCCCAAACTTTCCAGCATATGAAAAAGGGTAGATTCAATCTTAGGAAAACCATTTGTTTTACTTAAAATTTGACTGGTAGCGTAATTACATAGCTAGGTGAAGTAACAGCATTTTATGTAAGAAAAATGTTATTTTTCATTGATAATTTTCAAATATGCCTGCTTGTATGTTAAAGTTCGAAAACATTAAACCTATTTTTCATTAATGTAGTATAATAACGTATATTTTATACATCAAAAGGATACTTTTGATAAAAAAGGGGTTTTGATATGTTTTAAGCACTTTTTGCAATAGCCGCAATTTAATGGTGTCCCGTTACGAAAATAGTATATTTGTTGTAATAACGAATTTATTACAAACTTTAGAAAAATGATTTTTATGATTCTCTTAGTACTCGTGGAGACCTTTCTTCCAACATATGGGTTACCTTGATCGACGCGTTATCTTAGGCGTTACAATGGGTGCGTAGATATGGTGTCCCGTTACGAAAATTTTAAAGACTTTCATAAGTGGATAAATAAGTTTGGTTTGATCAAATATGTAACCAAAAATCTGTAACAATGATGAAATTATATTATAGGGTGTATATATTTTCATTATCCTTCTTGGTGTAATGCCCCTACTGGAACAAAGTCCACTTCTCAGCTCTTCACGAAAACAACGTAAACAAAGGGCAGGTATTCTGGTGGATCAGTATAAAAAGTGCGGTGACAGCATACACTTTAAATGCTATAATCTTTTTAACATGTCCAATGAATTACCACCATGATGTATAAAAAGGTTTATAGAATCACACAGCGTTCAAAACTTGAAGATCCCGAAGTGATGGTTGGCATCCCTTCTTTACTCCATTCATCACCGTATAATTCACTTTTATGATGACAAACATATTTTGAAGCTTATGTTCTTATTGAAAACATAAAAGTGCAAAATGCATCACGAATATGGCGTTACATTACTTTTTGTGACAACATAAATTACTAACCATTGATTGAAAGTCTAGCGACCTCCGTCTTGTCGTTTTGGTTGTCAACCTCTTTTTCTTCTCGAAATCCGTTTGTTTGTATCGTTACTGGTTAGCTGAATATCAACAAAAAGCCCCCATAATCCCATCCCCTCAAAAAAAAACTTTGTTCTCTCTAACCTCGACCAAACGGCAAGTTCAACGGTTCCCCAAAACTAACATAGAATAAAAGAAAAATCCCCTTAAAATTAAAATAAATGATAAAATAAAAAAATGATAAGAAGCTTTGTAATCGATAGAACCAGTTAAGGACCAGGAGGGCCCATATAGCCGAAGCGGTAAACGCACGGGTATTCAGCATGACCATGCTGAGGGTGACGGGTTCGATTCCCGGTCGGTCCAGGATCTTTTCGTAAAGGAAATTTCCTTGACTTCCTTGGGCATAGAGTATCTTCGTGCCTGCCACACGATATACACATGCAAAATGGTCATTGGCAGAGGAAGCTCTCAGTTAAAAACTGTGGAAGTGCTCATTGAACACTAAGCTAAGTAGCAGGCTTTGTCCCAGTGAGGACGTTACGCCAAAAAGAAGAAGAAGAAGAAGAAGAAGAAGAAGAAGAACCAGTTGGACAAATAAACGATATATTAGTTAAATATTTGGCACGATGTTTAGACTGGACTAGGCTCAGTGTACCAGTTATGGCTATAGTACCTCAAATTCGCCATAGTTTTTTTTTTTTCAACCTTTAAAGATACAAATCAACAAGAAAAATTTCATGAACAACAGATCACGATCACAAAAGATGATTGCAATCATTCAAACTTCACAATTTGCCCAAATTATGGTAGAAATAAATCATTTTCCTTAACTTTTTGGCCTCCTTGCACCCTATTTCGCCATAGTGTACCAGTTATGGCAAATCCCATAAAGAATGCATGTAAATAGTGCGAAGTGGAACCTGAATAAACAAATGTGTCCATAACTGGTACAAGGTTCCTATCATTGGCACACGCCGTAATAAATACTAAAAGTAGTTTTGGCTCCGGTTTTATATTTTTCCTGTAAAGTATGAAGACTAATCAATCATTTGACTTATTGCAAATAATAAAAATAGAAAGTACGCCCTCTCTTGTCTTTTTCTATGTAAACGTCAAGCGACAAGACAAGTGGCGCTCTCTAAGCGTTTCAAGGTGGAAGCTTTATGTAACAGTGTTTGTGATTTGTCATAAGAGAAGGTGGTGTACGTATGCTTTGGTATCTGCATACAATTAGTAACGCACACTACCGCATGAAGGTTGAACTTTCATCCGCAGTTAGCGCTGTGGTAGTGTCCCCCATGGCATCAGCGGAGTGGGCATTCTTGATATTTTTATTCTTTGCTTATTGTTTACATTCGTCGGTCTTCTTCTCATTTTTGTAGAAATAGTTTTTCTTAGGTGGTGCGATACAGGCGCCCTAATTAATAAGAGTTCTCGCTTTTATACTTATTTATTCAGTAGGATGATACTGACAATAAAACTGTTTCTGAGTATCTCGTGCAATTGATGCATGTTTTGCCAAATGGCTAGAAGTGATTATTTCATGTGTGTCATTGTGTTTGAGAGGCCCCCGCGGAACCTGTTCCAGGTGTTACGGATCGGTCATATCAGTTGATATATACTTAAGTCAATTTTTGCTATCCCATTCTTTCGAAATCATGAAGATAGATACGTCGCTCGGCATGCTTTGGTTGCAAACCAGAAATGTCCCCGATGCCCCCCCGTGGAACCTGTGCTAAATGTTCCGGGTGGCCATATTAGTTGATACATACTTCAGTCTATCGTTTCTGACTCAGTCATTCAAAATCATGAAGATTGATATGTCGCACGGCATGTTTAGATTGAAAACCAGAAGTGTCCCCAATGAGGCCCCGCGGAACCTGTCACAGGGATTCGGATGGGCCAACAAATTCAAATCTGGTTATCGCAGTTGTGTTTCACTGTTCGCAACAAAAATTTCGCTGAAAATCGATGGTTCAAACACAAAAACACACGAAGTAATTACTTTTAGCCATTTTGGCAACCTCCTGACCTCAACACAATCCGGAATATCGCCGGAATGGTTCCGGATATTGCATGGCCACTTGAGCATAATAAACTAGCACCAATTGATCATACAATTGAGGGCGACTTCAAAAAAATCGGATGAAAAATGACGAAATTCCAGCATTTTGAATATGAGTTGTCAGTTGTCGGGTACGTGAAGGCTAAATAAAACTCGAAACAGGTTCCCCAGGGCCCATTCCGATGGCCACCATAGAGCCAGAGCGGGTTTGAAGGCCTATTTGTATCCTGTCGGATAGCTACCATCTGTCTGTAAAACATTGCCGAAGACACCAACATTCTATCTAGCAAAGCATTTGATCTACAACCAGATGTCTTTCGCCGTAACAGGACACCATTTGCAAAACACTGTTTTCACGCGAGCGTAACGCTGCGCTCCCAAAACTAAATCAAGAATATTTCCAAAACTATACATTTCTCAGTAAAACTCATTTCGGCAATCTTGTTCACATCAATCCGAAGAAGAAATGTCTAGAAGACTATATTCTTCAAAACTTCATAACAGAGCTGATATATGCATTTCAGTTTGAAAATTTTAAAAACAAGATTTCTGCGATGGTGTCCCGTTACGAAATGTAACATGTTATAAAAAGTAAATTGACACCAAAACCCCATAGAACAAGTATTGCATCAGGAAGTACATCTAATAAACTTGTTATAAAACCTGTTAAACCATATGGTCATGAACATTATATTCGATTGCAGACGTCATTTGTTCACGAATGTTAGTTCCTCACGGTGTCCCGTTACGCTGGAATGTGTCCAATGGATTTATGATGGTAATATAATCATTTTTTCAATTTATGAGAAGTTTTAAGGATTTTATTTATTTTTAATTACCCACATTATGCTCTAGAAATCCCAGAAGAAATTTCAGGAGAAACCTTGAAGGAACAGTAGGAAAATACTGTGAAGAAACTCCTAGAGGAATCTCTGAAATAACTCGCGGAGGAATCACTGAAACTTTTGGAATAATCCCTGCTGGAACTGCTGTATGCATTCCTGGAGTTCAAGAATCTCTCTTCGAGAGATCCCAGCAGGAACTTCTGAAGAAATCCCCGATTAGAATTTTCAATTATTCCAGGAAGAATCCCCGAAGGTATTTGAGGAGGAATCCCCGAAGAAATTCCAGGAGAAATCTCCGAAGGATTTCCAGGTGGAATTCCTCAAGAATTTCCAAGAGGAACATCCGAAAAATTTAAAGGGGGCATCTCCGAAGGATTTTCAGGCGAAATCCTCGTAGGATTTCCAAAGGGAATCTCCGTAGAATTTCTAGGAGGAATCTCCAAATAATTCACAGGAGGAAATCGCATAAGCACTTGGGCGGACTTCCAAAAGCGAAATCTTGAGGATTCTCTGAACGAAATCCAGAAGGAATTTTTGTAGGAATTCCATGAGGAAATATGCCTGATATGATATGCCTTATTATAGTCCTAAAGAAATTCGAAAAGGAACTCCTAGAAGAAACCCTGAAAAACTCCTGCAAGAGTTCCTGAAGGAACTTCTGGGCAAATATCTGATGTAACTCCTGGAGGCATTCCTGAATTCTTCTGGAATAATCTTCGAAAGAACTCCAAGAACAATCCCTGGAAGAACTCCAGGAAGAATTTCTGAAGCAACTTCTGGAGAAATCCTTAAAGAAACTCCTGGATGAATCTCAGTAGGAACTGCTGAACTAATCTCTGAATGAACTTCTGGGAAATCCCTGAATTATCCTGAACGTATCGTCGGATCCTCCGGTAAGAACTTCTGGAAGAATCCCTGAAAGAATTCATGAACAGTAACTTCTGGAGAAATTTTCGATGGATGTCCAGGAGGCATCCGTAGATCCTCCCAAAAGAATATTTGAAAGAACTTCTGAAGAAAAACCTGAGGGAACTCCTGTAGGAATAGCTGAAGGAACTTCAAAAGGAATCTCTGATGAATTACCTGATGTTATCCCGAATCCTCCTGGAACTAGTGGAGGAATTCCTGGAGAGATCCCTGACGAAACTATGCAATAGTACAACTCGAAACAACTGCGTGTTATATAAAGAAGGGAAAATCTCAGAAAGAATGTTGGTAGATGATCATTAATATGTTTGTAACATTCGATGAATGTTAAAAAAACACAAGTTTGAGCAATTTCGTATTTTTTCTTTCATGCGTAATCAAAGCTTTTAAATTGTTGGCTTAAACCTTCCAGGACGCGCGCCATCAAGCAGCTGAAACTGCACTGCGCTCGCGTTGTATACGACGAGCGAGGTTTTTTGGCAGTGTTTTACTTTTTACAACGGTGCGCGTCCTGAAGGGTTAAGGACCGTTCTATATATCGTAAAATGGTTTTTGGTGTCTTTTAATACGCATTTACAGTTTTTTTTTAAATCATTGAAAAATTGATGTTTTGGTCACCTTTCAGATGTCATTGTTTCTTTTATATTGAACCACAACAATTGACATATTTAAAAACTTTCCTCAATCATTCTTTAATAGCAAAAGAGTTTAACCCTAGAACATTCGCGCTGTTGTATTTTGTACAACACGTTGGAAAAGTTTTGCTTTGGGTACTCAGCATTAACGCTGGCGGTGGTGGCCAACCGCGCGAGTTACAGAAGGTAAAGGTGATACGGGACGCCGTGTTATTCTAACTATCTTCCCTCTCTTTCTAACAATTTGCCTCGCGATTTTGAAGATGATAGTTTCGATTTCTATCGCACAGAAGAGGCTGAAAAACAATCAGCATATTCACTGCAAGTGAGAATACACAATGATAAGTTTTTTTTTCCATTATATGAAATAGAATCCAAGATTACCATCTTAGTAGAAACAGAGCACTAAAATGATTTTGCTAAAAGTTATACGGAAAAAAAATTACCATGAAAAGAATTAAAAATAACAATATTTTTACAATAATTATGAAGTCTCGAAATATATTCATCTTAAAAAAATGAAAAAATGCAAAAGTGTAGGGATGTTGAAAAAGAAAAAAAATGAAAAATCAAAAACCAAAATTTACACAATCAAGAATTAAAAAGAATCACATCCAAAACATGTTTAAATCGATTTTATGTGACGAAAAATGAAATCTAGATTGAAATAAAAAAAAATGGGTATTAGAAGGTTGAGGTGATACAGGACATCGTGTTATTTTTACTATCTTCCCTCTCTTTCAAACAATTATCCTCGTTATTTTGAAGATGGTAGTTCAGATTGCTATTGCCCTGAAGTGACTGAAAAACAATCACTCTAGGTGAGCATACACAATTATGAGTTTCTACTCCACAAAATGGCGTAGAATCCAAGATTATCATCTTAGTAACAACAGAGTAATGGAGGATACGTCCACGACCATCCCGTTCGTCTACTCCAACCGTAAGTTTATGGTACCGTAAAATGGGGTATCATTGATAATGCGGGTAACTTTAATAGTACGACAGGCATTGTATAGTTTATCTTATAACTATGATTCCTTAAATCAGTTAAGAAAAAAGGGGAAACATAGATCAAAGCTATACATATGAAAGTCCATCTTAAACGGATTTTTATTAAAATTGAGCTGATATAACTTTTTGAGCAAAAAAAAAAAAATTGTTAATATTTTTGTCATTTGCCAACCCATTCAAAAATCTGCTGTATGACTTCGATTCAACTATTTTTCACAACGAATGGCCTCTTATTCTGGATAGATCCACCATAGTAGATTCAAATTCTGGCCATGAATCTCTTAACGAAGTGTGTTTTTACGAACTGGAACCAATTTTGTAAATTGGGACATACAGCAAAAAATAGACAAAATGATCGGGACAGGCAAAATTTTCACTATTCAAAAAATGGTCAAATAGCTGTATCTTTTAGAAAAGTGAATCAAAAAATCTAAAATTTTCAACTGTAAGTTTATAAACTAGTTGTGTAATAATGGTCCAAATTTAGGAAAGATCGAGCTATTATACAAGAAGTTAGAAAGATTCTAGAAAAAGTCATAATTTTCCGATAGTCAACTTTGAAATGTTAGGGTAACCAATATAATTTGAACCCCCATATATTTTGGACCCCCTGTGTCCTATTATCACAACTTACACAGGTTTAATGATGAGATGATGGAAATTTTTAGAATCATTTGCTAAATAAGATCGCTCTGCACGGGAAGCAATCATTTCCTCACTGGAAATATCCATATTTGCCTTGAAATTATTTTTTGCCAATCTCGTCATCCGTGCGAGTGTCGCATCATGTTTACAAAAAGAGATTGCGGTGCTGAGGAAACACAGTGGCGTAGCTAGGAATTTGGGGGCCCGGTGCGGAATCAAATTGGTGGGCCCCCATGAAAATACAGATGTAAAACATCATGGGCGAAACTACGGGTTCTTGCCAAGGGGTGCACTACAAACAAATATTCATTAGTTCATCCATTCATCATTCATCGCCCCACTTCTTACAGCAATGCATTCAAATTTTAGGGGGTGCCTGGCACCCCCGGTACCCCCAGTAGTTTCGCCTATGTAAAACATTAAAAATATCTCATCTTTTGTACTCAGCATTAGCGTGATGCTGACAGTGGTGGCCAACTGGCTGACGGAAGGTTAAAAAATATGTATTCCTTTATGAATTTCCTCGGGGATTTCTGCAAGGTTACATCCCGGAGCTCCAGCCATGAGCGTAAGATTTTCTTCTAAATTTTATTTTTATCAATTTATTTAAGAATTGCATAAAGTAATCATTTAAGAATTAGATAAAGATTACTTTATCGTTTTCTATAAAAAAAAAATTGCTTGAAGAATAATAAGTCTTCAAGAATCTTTTAAGTGGATAATGTATCGCTGGCATTAAGTATTTCTTTAAGCACTCCTTCAGGAAATCTTACAGTGTTGTTTCCAAGGATGTTTTCAAAAGAACTTCGAAGTACTTCAAAAGATTCTTGCACAGGTTTCATCGAGTGTTTCTTGAAACATTAAATGAACAAATTATGTTCAGGAAATCCACCAGGGATTCTATCAATTATATCTCTGAGGATTCATCTAGAAGATCATCCGTAGAATTCTTAACCCTCCCACGTTGTTAGTTTTTTTTTGCACCACGATGGCATAGTATTCGTTCAGCGTGCCTGTCTGGGTCACATTGACCCCAACATCCTACTACAGTAAAGAAATTCCAGAAAAAATAGTACTCAAAAATTTCCAATAATTCTTTTGGAATCAGATATTCTTCCAAGAAATTACATCGCAATTCCGCCAGAAGAAAGTAGATTCTTCAAGGATTTCTTAATTATTCCCTCACATAACTTTTTCAGAGAATTCCCTAAAAGTTTATCTTAGCATTTCCTCAAGCATTCATCACTCATCTTGGCGTTCTTTTGAAGATTCAATAAGATTTTTTTCCAAGGATTCCATCAGAAGTTCCTCCAAGGATTTCTTTCAGAAATTACTGCAACCCTTTTTTAAATGTTTGCAAGGATTTTTTAAGGAGTTTCTGTAAAATTTTACTATTATAGCTTCATTCTAGAATTCCACCACGAAATTTCCAAAGAATCCACTGGATACTTTTTTTAATCTTCAAGGATTCCTACAGAAATTCCTCTAAAAAATCTAAGGGGAACTTCTGTAGGAGTTCTGTAGGAATTCTTTCGAAAAAATCCTTCTGGAATTCCTCCAACGAATTCTTTAATATCCATCAACTCTAGGAGTTTTCTCAAGGATTCCTTCAGGAGCTTTTGCAAGTATTTCTCTAGGAACTCTTCTAAAAATTTCTATTGAGATTTTTTTTATAAGACTCCTTCAAAATTCTTACGAGAAACCTTTTGAAAAATCATTCAAAGTTTCCATCAAGCATCTCAGTCAGGAGTTTCACCAGAATTTATTAATAATACTTCTAGAAATTCCTAAAAAAAAAAATCGTTTAAAGAAATCTATGAGAATTCCCGGTAGGGTCAACATGCCCTTATTAATCTTACAATTAATTAGTTATTTTTGTTATCATTAGTCATCACTTCTATAAAAAAATACAAAAGTAAGAAACAAAACAAAAAGAACTTCATTCCTTTGTTTTGAGTACGATGGAAATTGGTGCGTATATGCTTAATACTAAAGGAACAGATACCCTATCTTACCAAATCAAACAATTTCTTCAGAGGTTTCTCCAACGTCCAACGAAGACTGTTTTGCCATGTTCTTCAGGAATTCTTTGAGAATGCCTAGAAGCATCCAAGATCCAAGCAAGGCTAAGATTTCAAAGAGAATATTTATCGGAAATTCTTCAGGAATCGCTTCAAGAATTCCTACGAGAATTTTCCCAAGGACCTCTTAAATATTTTTCATCAAAATCTCCTGAAAATTATCAAGAGATTCTTTCAGAATTCCTTCAAGGATCTTGTTTGAAATTTCAGAGGTTTCATCCTTCGGATAAAGCATTCCTTGTTTAATATATTCAATAATTTCGCCAAGGATTCCACCGAGGATTACTTTTGGGATTTTTTCAGGTTTCATTTAAAATGCTAAACACTTCATCCAATAAAATCTCTAGCGATTTCTCCAAAGATTCGTTCAGAATTCATTAAAGTTATCTCCTAGAATTTTCTAAATTGATTTCAGTTATATATTTCTAACCATTCAGGACGCGGGCCTGTTTGAGCCCAAAACTACACCGTGCTCGCGCTGTATATGCCGAGTGAGGTTTTTTGGCAGTGTTCTAATATTTATAACGGCGCGTCTTGAATGGTTTCCCCAGGTGTTTTACAAAGAATTTTGTACAATAAATCTTTTGGGAATTCTATCATGCAAGTATTTCTTCATTTATTTATAAAATTACTCCTGCATTTTTTTTCGATGATTCTTACACAAGTTTCCCTAGAAATTCTCTAGGAATTCCTCCAGAGAATGCTTTGGGTGTTTTTGCTAGAAATGCTTAAGAACTTCCTTTAATTAGCCATTCAAGGATACCTCCTCCAGAAATTTAAATAAAAAAAATAATTCTTTCAAGCATTCTCACAGAAATTCCTTTGAAATTTCTTAAAATATTGTCGGTAATTGCTTT